>NC_056748.1:573753214-573853214 GCF_019279795.1 Protopterus annectens
TGTTGAATGCTTGCTTTTGATGCAGAAGGCTGTGTGTTCTATTCCCACAGTATGTAGATGGATTACTAATACTGACTGTGTTGTACTTTTAAAAGGGGTGGATGCTGCAATTGTGAGAATGGCTGAGATACGTAGTAACTATGAACCTGTTATCAGTTTGCCAGCCATTCCCTTTTGCAGTATTACTAGCTTATCATTTTTTTTAATGTGACATAGGCAATTTATTCCACAAGGGCAACAGGCACTTTATTTGTAGATGAAACAATGAAATATAAAGCTGTTTGCTAGCAGCAACCACTTCATTAGTTACACATATTATAGATCTCTTTAATGTGGAATTATTTAGATGACTTTTACTTCTGCAGAGATTGTGCATATTTACTGATACTGGTGGTGGATTGTAGAAGTTGGAGTAGACTTTTATGATGGAAATATTCTAAACTGGGCAGTTTTGTCATTATTGATTCAGGCATTTTGTTTCATTGCATGCTGGAAAAATGTTCAAAGGCAATACATTTAAAACACGCTCTAACAAGTGTGCTGTATTATACAAGGAATGTAATTTAATACAATCAGGAAGGTGTATCAAAGAACGCATGCATTTTTCATGTGCAAGGGGCCTAAGATTTGAAAACAGCTCAAAGGTAATTTTTATCCGCCACTGGCCAGATGCATTTTCTTTGAATGTGGGTTTCAATGTTGTTTCAATGAATGTGTTTCAAGGCCAGAGAAGTTTTAATGCTGTCTGTTTTCATTTTGAGACTGTATTGCTTTGTTTAGCAGATGGGTATTAGTGTCTGTGCTATAAAATGTAAAATAAAATCCAAATAATCATTGTAGAAGTAAAGCAGTATGCACATTGCAGTCTTTATGATAAATGGGGTGAAATAGCCAAGTAATGAGACTTTGGAATGGTTGTAGGCCGGGGGACTCTGGGGCCATATTTTGTTTGTATATTCTTCAGTTTGCATTTGAACGTTGGTATCCCACAATTCCATTAGAGGGAGTGGTGCTACATAATTGTGTATTCAAATTTTATGTTAATCAGTGTACAGATTTGTACCTATTTTTCATGGGCCTTTGTCCAGATTTTTGATGTTTCCAGGTTGAGAGGTATGGTAAGCAAACTTAATATTACAGTATATGGACTGTGTGAACAACACAATCCTCATATGTGTCACTCACACACTAACCCTACATATATTGGACCAATACACAATGTATTCCAATGCCTGACTGTGGTATGGGACATGTGTCAGTCTGGCCTTACAAACATGTACGCCACTAGGGTACCATACACTGGAGCAGCATGCAACATCAAATAGAACAGGACCTAGAACAATGACATCTACCACAGTATGTACACAGGCCAAGGTGCATATTCACAATACACACTCTGTCAACAATCACCATAAGTACACAAACCTCACTACTGTACACACTACAACAGAATGTCCAGATTTTGTCCTCAGATATAAGGCCTACTATACATAACATGTCTAGCAGTCTGATATCTCACTGGCTTGTTATCAGGTATGATGTCAGTAAATAATGATGTACTGAACATATGCACCTCTTACTGCATGACATATGTACAAAGGCTGACAGAGTTGTGGCTGGAGGCGCAAACACAGGGCCAATATTGACATGTTGCTGTGATAAACCCATACATTTACTGGTGTAACAGGGTTTGTTGTGACATATGTCTACTGAGGGATATGAAGTCAGTAACTCACATGGATGTCACCATGTACTGACTGCAATCCTCAGAGTATGCTACTGCATTTCTAAAGATAGGAAATTTGTGATTAACACAATACATGTAAGACTCCAACACTGGCCAGTCTGCAGATAGCCCTACAAGTGAGAGTTTCGTCAACCACATAACACTGTCATGACAGATATTAAATCATGTAGAACAGCCATATCCACACAAACCCTGTTAAACCATCATTACTTCAAATGTAAAAGAGCAATACTTACATTCTGTCCCCATGTGTGGAACATCCCCCTCCTGTTTGTTGGCCTGTCTCCACAGTGTATGTTGTAAGAGGTATATCCAACTACCTTCTGTGATGCTGTTTGTCAAACACCCACATGAAGTCCTGCTCACAGTGAAGGAAAAGGGCCAACATCCACATGAAGTGCTTAGTTATAGGAGTGTGTTTCCATGCATTTGGCTATAGGAATGATATCACAGCTGTTCCACATGCAATCAGCTAGTGGGGGACTGCAATTCATACACAGGCCATCAGCTGATCATGAGCATCACTTACAAAACACAAGCTGCTGCCTAAGCAAAGCAGATGTACTTTTCCACATCCACCAGAGAGGGAGTGAGAGAGACAGACAGAGACAAAGTTAGAAAGGAAGGGAGTCGGAGAGTAAGAGCCAAGCATGTTTGTATATAATCCATGGGTGGAGAGTGGTATCTGGGCATTATGATGGCTGCCTATATTGTGTACTAATCCATACTGTCACATAGTAATTGCACATGCTGTACACATTTATGGCTGTGGATTGTCGACAACAATCTCTACAATGTTTGGAAAATGTTGGCCTTGTAATGTTGACAATGGGACATGTAGCACCTCAATATAATGATGAGGCAAAACCCACACTGCAATGGACCCTGTCATTACACAATCACCCCAACACCCACACAGGACAATGATAACACACACACACACACTTACCAGTAATGAGTTTCAAACCCCTACCTGACTATGTATTGCTATTACATTGTTATGCAGTTATTGCATGCACCACAGAGCTTACAAGTTGGAGAGCTGTCCAACGGTATCTGAAGTTGAGTGACATCAGCAGCAGTGATAAAGGAGGGATAAGGGAAGTTTAGTACATGTGACTGTCCACAAAAGCAGGTGTCAAGGAAGACACAACCATATTCTCTCAGGGAATTACACACATTATCACAGTTGGCAGGGTCAGGATTAGAACTCCTACCAAACTAGTTTGCTACACTACAGTATTACGCAGTTATCACATGCACCACAGAGCTTATCAGGCTGATATATGGCCAAAGGGTTACTTCAAGTGACTGACATCAGCAGGTGTGCTACAGTAGGGCAATGGGAGGTGTAGTGAGCATGAATGGCTTCAAAATCATTAATCTCCACACCCACACACACACACACACACACACACACACACACACACACACACACACATAGACTTGGCAGTACTGACATGCATGGGTTCATTGCTTCACAGGTGTGTAGTAGATGATTGTTCCAGAAGGCTGTACAAGGCTAAGCTTCGGGAATACCTTGGCATCAGGCCACATGACAGTGGTCTCCAGTGTGGCTCAGGGGTGTAGTCCCTGGATTGGCCCACACAGGTGGATATTGTATTCACCATCCACTCATCTGGGTTACTGTTGTGGATGGCCAGTGCTGTGCAATGCTTCCCATGTATGTGATCTATATTCCATAACATAGACAGTGTCAGGGTTGTGTACATGTTCCACATGCATGTTCTGTGATGTGTGGAAGTGTACTTGGAGTCTCTGAGGCATTTTGTGTGGACAGATTATCATCTGAAGTGGCATTCCTGACCTCATGTGGTGAAACCTGGCTAGGGAACTGAGGTTGTTGCTGTACCTACACTGACAGCATGATACATGTATTCAGTAGAGTTAGTGACATCTGTCCATACAGGGCATGTGTATAAGGCATGGTATTCCCTTTGTGGGTTACATTTTCAGAGTCTACAGATGTTGCAGGCGTCCAGTGGGGAAAATAGCAAAGGACCACTGTAAGCATTTATTTGCTTATTGTAGGGATGGAACAGGGTGCCATGTCCTTTGACCTGCTGGATAACACACACTCAGTCAGGAGATGTTACACATCACAGTATATTCTGATGTCATTGGCAGTGTTGTGGTCAACAGCCATGCAGTCCACTGCAATTACACAGTGGTTACTCTGTGGGCAATATGCAGGGAACTACCAATATAGTGATTGTTGCCTAGCCAAATGTGTTTGTGCATGAGACATGTGTGGAGAGTGTTCTCTGAGTAATACAAGGGTTGCCTATATTGTTCACCAATCCATAATGTCACATGTAGGGCTATGGATTGTCTACACCAGCCTCTCTGCTATTTGACATCTGTTGTCCTTGTACTGTGGGCATTGTGACATACAGTAGGGCCTCAATATAATAATTTAGCAAAACCTGCCCCACAATGCAGCCTGTCATTACACAATCACAGCAACCTCCACACAGGATACTGACAGACACACACACACACACACACACACACACACACACACACACACTTGCCAGCAATGTGATTCAATCCCCTACCTAGCTATGTATTGCTACTATAGTGCACCGCATTTATCACACGTGCCACAGAGCTTATTGGATGGATGTTGTCCCAAGGTACTTCTAAGGTGAGGAACATCACCAGCCCTTGTAAATACTGGCATTGGGTGATAGATCCCAAAACTAATTTTACCCTAATTACACATTTACATTTGCCAGGGGTGAGGTTCAAACCTCTATCTAACAACCTTTATGGACCATTATGTTACGCATTTGCCACATGCACTACTGACCTGACATGGCTTAGCCTTCATAACAGATACTTGTAAGGTGGTATATCTGCAGGACTGCTAAAGTCAGGTTCTGAGATGTGTACTGGCTGTAACTGAGGACAAAATCTTTGAGGTACACACATACATATATACACACACAAATACTTGCCACAGATGAGATTCAAACCCATAGTTGTGTAGTTACTGCTACTACATTGGTCTGCATTTATGGCACGCACCACGGAGCTTATAGGACTAGCCCTTCTCCAAAGGTGAATTTCAAGGTAGATGACATCAGTAGGCTTGCTAAAGTAGGGCAATGGGAGGTGTAGTGACTGTGAATGGCCTTAAAAGCATTACTCTGTACACACACACACACACACACACACACACACACACACACACACACAGTTTCACAGTTGCCATCTCTGGGATTAGAACTCCTACCTAACTAGTACACCACACTATAGTATTACACAGTTATTGCATGTGCCACGGAGTTTACAGAGCTGAATCCTGTACAAGGAGGTATTTCACTGTGACTGACATCAGCAGACTTGCTAAAGTAAGGCAATGGGAGGTGTAGTGATTGTGAATGGCCTCAAAAGCATTACTCTGTACACACACACACACACACACACACACACACTTTCACAGGTGCCATGTCTGAGATTAGAACTCATCCCTAACTAGTATGTCACGCTATAGCATTACGCAGTTATTGCACACGCCACAGAGTTTATAGGGATGATCTTTGTCCAAAGAGGTATTTCAAGGTGACTGACATCAGCAGTCTAGCTAAACTAGGGCAATGAGAATGTAGTGTGTGTGAATGGGCTATAAACCATTCCTCTGGAAACACACACACAGCACTCAGTCACACACAACTTTACTTTTGACAGGACTGTGTATACTACTGCTAGATGAATAATGACTTGTACTGTCATGAAACACAGTTATCATAAGCACCATAGACACTATAGTGCTGAGAGCTACCAGAAGCAAATGTCTACTGTGATAGACATCGGCACATCATGTGATATTGGCCAACTGGATGTGTGGTGGGTGTAACAGGCCTCATGATGGGAAGCTCTTTGTCACTGTCTGTCTCTCTCTTCCCCACATCTCTGTTTGTGTATGTTTGATCTATTATAGCGTGTTGTCCTTGGATATATGTGTGCATTCCTATCCAGTGTGTGTGCAAAGCATGACTGGTGTGCAATGTGGTGTGTGTGCTCAGAAATCCATGACTGACAGATATGTATAGTCCACTGTTGTTGCCAGACATTGGATTCATTTCTCTAAGTGTGTGAGCATGCTCAGTATGACCCTTCTGTATTTTGTTGTCAGACATGGGCTTTGTTTCTCTAAGTGTGAGAGCATGCCCAGTATGACCTTCTGTATTGAATATGCAGGCATTTGTGTTCTACAGCTACAGCTAGCAACCTGTTTCTGCAGGATATCTGTAGATAGGTTGACAATATGAAGTCACCATGGGCAAAGGATAGTGGGATACTGTCACTAATTGTATCTGTGCTGCTTGTGCTACATGGTATTGGTGTTAGCAGACATATTCAGACATATGTACTGTTTTACACTGTGATGTATTATGTCATCAACTACTGACAGATATACCTATTTACTCACAGTAATTTCCTGGGAAATACAAGATGAATGAAGCTGTGTCCAGTATTGTGGTCTGCAGCCTACGTATTCTTGCACACTCATGCCATTCACAGAGGCACTCAATAATAATCTGCTCAAGCAACAGAGACTTCCAAAGCAGAAACGCAAGCAACCTCCACCCCCCAACACAACCCAAATGACACATAGTCCACAGACTCAGTGTGCCAATAAACCACAGCCCATAAGGCAAAACAACGTGCCCAACAAACTAGTCATAGGTGACTCAATGGTCAGGCACACTGATGTCTCACCAGGCTAAAAAAGGAGAAGGTTACTGTCAGCTGCCTGTTGGGTGCCAGGGTCCACCACATAACCCATGCACTCAGGTCACTCCACAACAAATACAAATATGACTCTGTCATTGACCATGTTGGTGTGAATGACCTGAGACGTACCTCCCTGGACTACATGAAAAGAGACATGGAAGAGCTCTCTTGTAGCCTAGGCAGGTATGACCCTAGACCTCAGTAGCATCCTGCCGTCACCCAGAATGATGCCACTGTACAAGGACAAAATGATTGACTTCAACAATTGGCTAAGCTTCTGGTGTCATTCTAAGGGGATCCGGTATCTGTCTGCCTAGGACGACATGGTCGACAGACCACAATGATTTGCCAGAGATGGCCTGCACCCATACCTCTCAACCTGGAAACATCAAAAATCTGGACAAAGGCCCATGAAAAATAGGTACAAATCTGTACACTGATTAACATACAATTTGCATACACAATTATGCAGCCCCCACCCACTCTAATGGAATTGTGGGGTACCAACTTTCAAATGCAAACTGAAGAATATACAACAAAAATATGGCCCCTGCAGCCATTCCAAAGTCCCATTACTTGGCTATTTTGCCCCATTTACCATAAAGACTGCAATGTGCATACTGCTTTACTTCTACAATGATTATTTGGATTTTATTTTACATTTTATGGCACAAACACTAATACACATCAGCTAAACAAAGCAATACAGTCTCAAAATGAAAACAGACTTAGCATTAAAACCTCCGAAACCATTCAAAGAAAATGCATATGGCCAGTGGCTGATAAAGATTACCTTTGGGCTGTTTTCAAATCGTAGGCCCCTTGCACATGAAAAATGCCTGTGTTTTTTGATACACCTTCCTGATTGTATTAAATTACATTCCTTGTATAATACAGCACACTTGTTAGAGCACATTTTAAATGTATTGCTTTTGAACATTTTTCCAGTAAACAATGAAACAAAATGCCTGAACCAGTTATGACAAAACTGCCCAGTTTAGAATATTTCCATCATAAAAGTCTACTCCAACTTCTACAATCCACCACCAGTATCAGCAAATATGCACAATCTCTGCAGAAGTTAAAAGTCATTGAAATAATTCCACATTAAAGAGATCTGTAATATGTGTAACTAATGAAATGGTTGCGGCTAGCAAACAACTTTATATTTCCTTGTTTCATCTACAAATAAAGTGCCTGTTGCCCTTGTGGAATACATTACCTATGTCACATTAAAAAAAATGACAAGCTAGTAATATTGCAATAGAGATTGGCTGGCAAACTGATAACAGGTTCATAGTTACTAGGTACCTCCACCATTCTCACGACTGCAGCATCCACCCCCTTTAAAAGCACAACACAGTCAGTATTAGTAATCCATCTACATAATGTGGGAATAGAACCCACAGCCTTCTGCATCAAAAGCAAGCATTCAACCTGTTGTGCTACTAACACAAACAAATGTGGTATAAACAGCACTTAACTTCTCTCCCCTGAAGAACTATGCAGTACAAGAAATCTGGAAAAAGCCAAAATTTGTCATGGGGGGGAGGCAATGACAAAGGCCCAAAACCAGGGACACATTTTAAACATTGCGTGTTGTATACTCTTAGAAAAGTTGTTATAATAAAATGTTTTGTGTTACATGTGTTTCCTGAAAGATAGGAAGACTGAAACTTAAATGGCTATCATTAGTGAATTCATTTCTCACCGATTTGACAGAAAACCACAAATTTTAAAAGGAACAGACCAAAACATTACAGACATTCTGTAACATACACACCCCCACCTGTAATGCCTGCAAGTATGTTTGTTAAAATGTATAATGCTTGACACACTCACATACCTACCTGTAATGCCTGCAAGTAAGTTTGTTCAAATGTATAATGCTTGAAGTATGACAACCCCTCTACCGGTAATGCCCGCAAGTAAGTTTGTTCAAATGTATAATGCTTGACAAACACACCTACTACCTGTAATGCCTGCAAGTAAGTTTGTTCAATGCTTGAAGTACATTTGTTCAAATGTAGCAGCCAGAAAACTAGTAGCCATTAAGTAAAAAAATGTAATAGTTGCAGTACACACACTCAGTATGTAAGTGTAATGCTTCAAGTACGTTTGTTCAAATATAGCAGCCATAACAGTTACAGTACATACAATATGCAAGTGTAATGCTTGAAGCAAAGTAAACAAACTATACAGCTGCACCAAAGGTCCGAGTGAGTTTATTCACTAAGCAAATAAGTTCCTTTCAAATATAGCAGCCGTTATTATCCATTAAATAAAAACATGTAACAGTACGCAAGTTCTATTACACTTGAAGCAAGTAAGGTCCATTACAAATGTAATGTAGCAGCCATTAAGTAAAGAAAATGCTGAATGCCTGCACCAGACAGTAAATGTAATCACACACACCTGCTGCAGAGACTCTCCTGCTGTTAAGTAATGCCTGCAAGTTTTCTCTATAATCACACACAAATTTCTCCTGCCGTTAACCACAAACACTGCAAGTGTAATGCTTGAAGCTCCGACTCCGTTCAAGTGTAATGTGGCAGCCGTTAAGTACAAAAATGTAACAGCACACAAGTTCTGCTCAAATGTAATGCCTGCACCACCAGTAAATGTAATCAACTAATCACACACCTGCAAAGTCTGTCCTGCTCTTAAGTTTCTCTGTAACCACACACACGCCTGCATGTTTCTCCTGCTAAGTATGCATAGGTAGCAGCTGTTAACCACGCACACTACAAATTCCATTCAAAATATAATTATGCTTGATGCTAGTTAAGTCCAGTTCAAATGTAATTTCTACAAGATTCTCTGTAATCACACACAGGCCTGCAGGTTTCTCCTGCTATGTACACATAGATAGCAGCCGTTAACCACGCACACTACATGTTCCATTCAAAATATAATTATGCTTGAAGCTAAGTCCAGTTCAAATGTAATTTCTACAAGACAAGATTCTCTGTAATCACACACACGCCTGCATGTTTCTCCTGCTAAGTACGCATAGGTAGCAGCCGTTAACCACGCACACTACAAGTTCCATTCAAAATATAATTATGCTTGAAGCTAGTTAAGTTCATTTCAAATGTAATTTCTACAAGACAAGAATCTCTGTAATTACACACATGCCTGCAAGTTTCTCAAAAAAAAAAATGTTAAGCACTATTAGGCAACTAATCGCATAGTCGAACACACAGCCGCTTCTGTAAATAAGTACACTAGCTATAAGCAGCCCACATCCCGTTTCCCTAAATCAGTACACAAGCTATAAGAAACACAGTACACTGACTACACTAACATAGATTTATTTACCTGGAGGAAGAACGGGGAAGAAAGATGTGCTTAAATGCAGACTGGTCTGCAAGTAAATTTGCTGGGCAGCCTCATGAGCCTGACAGCATCGCAGTCACACACACCCTGCCCATGATGACGTCAGTGGTAAAGCTTTAAAAAAAAAAAGAAAAGACAAGAAAAATCAGAAATTAAAGGGGCCACTTGGGAATTCGTGGCACCCCAATATTTTGGCCTCAATACTGGTATTTACTGAGGAACTCAGTACGTTTGAGAGGTCTGCCTGCACCTGTCACCCCTGGGATTCCGGATAGTGGCTAAGGGTCTTGCCGCTCCTATAGTGCCTTTTTTAGGCAAGGTTCAAATGACAAATTCACCATCGTAACAGGAACAGGCAAAAAAAACTGAGGGTAATGCTACTCAATGCTAGAAGTCTAAATCTCAAAATGCACTCACTTGAGGCACTCCTTAAAATGGAGAACATCAATATCTGTGCAATGACTGAGACCTGGTTCAAGGGTCTAGAGAGCACCCATGCATTACCAGGCTATAACTCATACCACACTTTTCGGCTATCTAACCTGGACCAGAACACCAAAGGCAGAGGTGTGTCCATATTCATTAAGGATATCCACACCTTCAGGCTAGTTGTGCAGCATAATGCATCCGAGGTTATCCAAGTGCAACTAACTCTGGGCAAAACTGCAATCCAAATTGTAGCTTGCTACAGATCCCCCCCATGCCCCAGGATTCCCACTCCTCTTCTCTTGATATACTGGAAAATATTAGGGTTCAACCAAACACCCTAATAATGGGCAATTTCAACTATCCCACCATTAACTGGGAAAACTACTCATGTACCAACTCCTTCACTCAACGCTTTCTGGAATTCATAAATTCCAGTGCCCTGGATCAACTTATCCACACCCCCATCAGGGGTAACAATATCCTAGACCTAGTCATTACCAACATGAGTGACCGGTGTTCCACATCTGAAGTCAACTCCTCATTGGTCAGATCCAACCATAAGCTTATCACCCTAGATATCTGTATCCCGCCCCCACCCATCATTAAGGAAACCAAGGTAAAAAATTTCTCCAAAGCCAACTTCATGCTTCTTAAGACAGAAGTGGCAAACTTCATGACTCCCATGCAGATGGACAATACTGTTACGACTGCTGAATCCTACACAAATGCACTCTATAAGCACTTACACTAGTGCATGGATCGTGCTATCCCAAACAGAACCAAGATGCTATCCTTCAAAAAAAGGAAGCCAATCTGGTGGTCCCCTGTTATAAACAAACTCTACAACAGAAGGAAGAAACTGTTGCAAAAGAGAGTAAAATTCCATGAGTGGAAGAGCTTACTGGTCAGGCTCAGTAAGAAGCTGAGATCCCTTATAAGATCCTCCAAAGCTAGCTATGAAAACAAAATCGCCACTGATTCTAAGGGCAGCCACAAAGCATTCTATAGCTATGTCAAGAATCTCAATGGCAACACCCAGATCTGCTCTGAGTTACAGCACAACAGCATGAAAATTACAGAACCAACTGATATTGCCAACATCCTGGCAGATAGGTTCAGTGCTAACTTTACCCCCCCTCACCCCGTAAATGGCCCATATCTGTACAGGAAGAATGCATAGTCCCTGTAATCAAATCTATGCAGGTAAAAGCTGCACTCTCTCAAACCAAAAACACAGCATCCATGGGACCGGACAACATCCCAGGCTGTGTTTTACATGAACTTCAGAATGAACTGGCTCCCCACCTAAGCACCATGTTCAATCATAGTCTCACATCAGGCTTTGTGCCCACTGAATGGCGCACAGCAACAGTTATCCCACTCCACAAAGGGGGAGCCACCACTGATCCTGGGAACTATCGCCCTATTAGCCTGACGAGCCTGGTCTGCAAGGCCATGGAACATATCATCATGGAACTCATAAACAAAGATATTGGTAAACTCCAAACTCTGGACCCCACCCAGTTCGGGTTTGTGAAAGGCAGATCATGCCTTTTGAACCTGAATGACTTCTTTGAGGTAGTCACCAAAGCCGTAGATGATAAAAAGGTGGTTCACGCAGCCTATCTTGACCTTGCCAAGGCTTTCAACACCATCCCCCATTCTGGAATTATAGCTAAACTCACTAAACTAGGTATAAATCCCTACATCATAAGATGGGTTGCCAACTGGCTCACTGACAGAACCCATGCTGTAAAAGTTGCAGACTCCAAATCTGACTTCAAACCAGTGACAAAGTGGAGTACCACAGGGTTCAGTCCTGGGACCTCTCCTGTATCTACTTCTCTGAAGTACAGGCTAACACAGAAGGCCTCTGGCTAATGAAGTTCGCAGATGACTGCAAACTAGGAGCCATAGTCGAGTCTCCAAATGATGTGGACATCCTGCAGATGGGCCTCACTGAGACAGATGCCTGGTGTCAGAGGCATGGCCTCAAGCTCAATGCCAAAAAGTGCATTGTCATCCCCTTTGGTAAAAACTCTGCATCCATGAACTACCACATAAACGGCAGTCTACTTAATGCCGAATGTGTGATAAGAGACCTTGGAACCCAGGTGGACAGTAGTCTCTCCTTTGATAATCACACCACCACAGTAGTCAGGAAATCCTTCTATGTGGCACACCTCATCACAAAAGGGTTCTCATCTAGGAAAAAAGAGGTCATTATTCCCCTTTAATCGGCACTCATTAGACCCATTATAGAGTACAACACCTCTTTTGGAATGTACCTCACAAGACATCTGCAGCAGCTTGAAAGGCCACAGAAGTACCTCACAAAGAGGATTACTGGCCTCAAACAGATGCCCTACACTGACCGTCTCAAAAAACTCTAGCTTTACTCTGTAGCATATTGCTTACTCCAAGGAGATCTCTGTTAAACCCAGAGCTGTTGGACATGCTACACCTAAAGAAATACCAATCCCTCTGAGCTACATGCTCTAGGGACCTAAACCTTGTCACCACAATAAACAGGACATGCTGGAAGGATAGATTCCTGTCCCAGAGACTTCCTATACTCTGGAACAAGCTACACATCTATGTCAAGCAAAGTTCCTGATTGGCACTCCTCAAGAAAAATCTTGATGAGTGGATGGGAAAAAGGAAATACACCCCGGGGATCACTTCTGTGGCTGTGCTCAACAGAGGCACAGGAAATTAACTTTCTTGGGTGGCATAAGCCAAGGAACCTTGTTGGCTAGGCTTACTTAGGCCCTTGGGCCGATAGCCTAGTACCTACCTATGAACCTATGGAGGGGAGCTGCAGACACTTGCTGATGGGTCTGTGTAAATGGTCCAGCACCTTGGTACTGTGGTGGCTGAGGATCCTCTGCTTGTATCTATCAACGTGACAGAATGGCCATATCCTGCTGTGGCCATACCTCACAGCTGTGCAGATTCACACAGGTTACACAGAGGCAGGGCTCATATATCTGGTCAGTTCCCCTTCTAATTGTGGTTTACGAGCAGGTTTGTAGCCACCCATTCCTGGGTTTGCAGGCAGGGATAGTATGGGCACACATCAGAGTTTCAGACTTCACACACTCCATTGCTTCCATGCTTCTACCCCCCCCCCCCCGTTATTCAATCCTCTTCCTAACATTATGCAAGCAATATCTAATAAGTGTCCCTATAGTTATTCCTTCACCCCAGCGGTATTTAGGGGTTGGTCCACAGTTCATACAGTAGGACATGGTGGGCATGCTACTCGGATTTGTCAACGTGGCCTTGCATGTGTGTTCTGTGGACTGTGTTATGTCATTATGTGGGACTCCATGAGATAACATACAACGGAAGTACGGGTGAGGCACAGGCCTTTGACAGAGGACTGTAGGGCATTTGGTAGTGATGCAGGCCATCGGTAGCAAGCTAGTGCATTCTGTCACTCCTACAGTCCCAAGCTGCAAGCCACTGCATCCCCCTGGGGTGACAGGGTTGGTGTGCAAGGTGTTAATGGCAATAGTTTCTGTCCTTATTAATCCATTGGTTTGGATGCTGGCAGGGTGCTGCTTACAACTAGGGGCACACCTCTTCAGCATTTTGCATTCTGTGGGTATTCCCATACAGAAGTGGGGGTCATATTGTACTCATTCTCAACAGGTATATGACCTGTGATGAAGCTGTGACTGATGGTGGGTTGAGCTGAGTGCATGTGTGCTATGGAAGCTTCTTGCAGCTGACTCACAGATATACGTGGGGCATTCCCCTTATGCTGCCTTGTGTGGGGACATCAGCAGTTTCTCGGTACTTCATAACTGTGCCTTTTGTGGTCTGCCAGTGTTTGGCCAGACTATATCAGTATTCCATACTACACAGACAACTAATGTGCTGCTAACCTGTATGTACAATTCCAAAGGTGTGTGCAGTTGACAGTTACATTTTATATACTCTGTCTAGGGTACTTCCATCTGTGTAGTGTGTGTATGTCTGGGCTCACATTCATGCCATGTCCATTTCAGATGGTGACAGATATTACATCCAAACAATTAGTATGGATTACTGCTGGATTAGGTCTTGCTGGGATGCATTGTGTTTGGCACTGCAGTTGTCAGAACTTGGCCCTGTCATCAACAGTACTGGCCATAAGCCACCAGGACAAAACCCTCCATGCATACATGCTGACCACTTCCACACAATAAAGAACACACAACAACCTAACACACAGAGCCCTGCATATTGTACATGTGCAACAATCTATCCTGCTAATTTGGCCAAGTAATCTGTGCTCCACTGTTATTATACCCACACGTATATGTTACTACACTTCTACGTAGGATTGTGGGGGGGCACACCTGACAACTGTAAACATTTGCTATGACTATACTGGTATTTCAGGTACTTTGTTGGCTTGTGGGATTTGTCACCTTGTCTAATACTGCCTAGTATGTTGACACCAGTATTTGTTATGGATTTCATGCTGCCCATATAAGTGTCTACTATCTGCTGCCATCCCATTCAGCCACCCTATTCCCTTGCATGCTCACATCCATACCATAGATACAAGTAGCAGAACATACTACTCCATTCAGCAATTGATAGGGAGAGTGACTTACCTGGTGGCTGTGCCAGTACTGAGTATGGTGCTGGAGGGATGACTATGTTGGATGCACATAGTACACTCCCTATACATGGTTAAGCACAGGTAGTGTCATGCTTGGCATCCCTTTTACTGTATGTGCGAGTCAGAGAGAGGTGTCATTCCCTGGGTTCCTACCGTGTCAGTGTATGTGCTATGCATTGCCTCTTTGCCAAAGCCTGGGCATACTGGGCACACCTCCTTCTGCCTACAGGGGAAGGCTCAGGTTGTTCCTCTTCCGAGTCAGTCTGTGCCTGTGCTGGCCTTGGCAATGGTGGGGGGCTGTGTGGCCCTGCCCCATGCTGTTCCTGCTGCAGCTGTTTCAACAGCATCATATTGTGTAGCATGGCACATACAATGAAAATTTGGGTACATGTAACTGGAGAGTACTGCAAGGCTCCATCGGATATGTCCAGGCACAGGAACTGTGACTTGAGCATCCCAAACACATGCTCTATTATGATTCTGGTTTGTGCGTGTGCCTTATTATGGAGTTTTTGTTCGGGTGTGTGTGCATTTCTGATGGGTGTCATCAGCCATGGCTCCAGTGCGTAACCAGCATCCCCCACTAGGTGGCCATATGGGATGTCCCCACTGGCAAATCTCTGGTACAGCTGCGTCATATGCGGGATGTGGGAGTCATGATAGCATCCAGGGCTGCCAGCACACACATTCATTATAATGCCCTGGGCATTGCACATGACCTGGCAGTTGATGGAGGGGAAGGCCTTGCAGTTTATGTAGACCCTACCCTGCTCACTGTGTGGTGCTTTGATGTGTATGTGTGTGCAGTCTATAGCACCCACTACCTCAGGGTATTCTGCTATTTGATGGAAGAGATGCATATTGCTGGTCAACACCTCATGGGTGTTGTGGAAATATATGTGCTCACTGGCATGTGGTGACATGGCATCCAGGAACTGGTGGAGTACCCTGGATGCTGATGCCTGTGAGATCCCCATGATATCTCCAGTTGGCCTTTGGGAGATACCTGTGGCTAGTATTCTTAAGGATACACATACCTTGGCATCCACTGGGATGGATTCCCCTCTGTTGGTTCTGTGTGTGAGGCATGGCCGGCACAGCTCAACAATTTGCTGTAGGAGGTCCCTGTCCACCCTATAGCATTCCACTATTGTTTAAAGCCTGGTGCATGGCACACACACACATTTAGGCAATGTAAATACTGCTAGGCAGCTTCAGACACACACCCTTCCTTAGCTGTGCTTAGCTAAGTGCAAACATGGGCCACAGAGCTCCAATAAGTTTACAGTAGTCATGACACTCTCCCTCATGAGGTCATCTAGCTCTTAGGCTTAGACCATTGTGTTAATGCACCTACACAGATGGGTGCAAGCTAGCACTGAGAGGAATCTGTGATTCAGTATCATTCTCCTCATTTGCATAGAACTGACTGCTAATACATGGTTACAAAACCGACACTCAGCCTTCCCCCTTAGCAACCACTATTCTATGGTCGTGTGTTGTTATGCATGCCATTGACTATTATGGCAAAATTATGATTTTGGTTTAAAAGCTTATTTCCAGCTTTTTTTTTATTTTTGGGACAATCCCGTTTGCGCACCACTGCCCTACGCTTGAACGGCCGAAATCTGCCAAAAAAAAGTTATTTTTTATAATTTTGAAACTAGTTTTCATGCCTATGGCCATATATTGGACCATTGGCATGCCTAACCCTTATAATACATGTTTTTATATGAGCTGTCATGCCTCCATTTTGTAGTTTGCAGAAATGTATTCAGCTACTGGCTGAATACATTTCTGCAGTCTGCACTATTCCTGCACGGACACCTGCCTGCTTCCAGGATTGCTAATTCACCTCATTTGCATGTTTTTCACAAGCAAATGAGGTAATTAACATACAGGGGCTGTGTCAGGGAAGGAAGAGTGCAGGAGTACTTGTGCACGTCCCAGGAGCTCATTCCTGCATCGCACGTCAGCCATATTGCCTGCAGCAGTGCTTGCACTATTCCTGCACACTGTGTAGAGCTTGCTGAATCCTGGGGATAGTGTTTTATTCATCATGATCTGAATCTGCTGGTTGCCTTTTGTGTTTTCCCAGTGGCTGCCATTGACTACATCATGTGCCTTTTACCTGTCTACAAACAGGCTGTCCATAATGGACATGTCATGGATTTGCTTATGTGTGGACATCACAGCGAATCAGTAATAGTAACTTCCTAATGTCTGCTGATGTTATCCTCCCAGGGGCATACCACATACAGTTAAATCATCATTCTTGGTCATTGTTTTGTATGCAGTGTTACCAGGAACCTCATTTTTTTTAAATCAGACTATCACGCATCTATTATTCCACCAGAGGGCAGGATATTATTCATGAAGGGCATGTTCTTAACCAACATTATTATTCATATTATTTAAATTATAACATTATGTTATTTATACAATGGAAATACATTCATATTGGAATTGTCATAAGATGTTTATTTTAAACAGTATTATTTTGCACCAAAGTTAATATGTGATTTTTAATATGATTTTAATATGGTTTTATGTTTAATTGTGAACCTTATAGGTGAGAGTATAATTGACTAATTACGGTTAGTCCAATGGTATTGTGTCTTTGTTTGTGGTCTACTATTTAAATGATGTATGGGTACTTCATTTTGTATCTGATGAAGTTTTTTCTGAAGAAAACGCTAAGTTATATAAGCAGCGTTAATTTGTGTGTACTACACTGACTGAATAAATTTCTTCATGTGACTTGGGCTCTTATTTGGGTGCTCTGAGTGATTTGCGGTTGTTACATTTTTATAGAAAAGAAATGGAAACATGCCAAAACATGTCTGGCTCTGCTTTCTGCTGCTGTTTGCTGCCATCCCACAATGCGTATCATCTCTATTAGTATTTCTCAATTTCCTTGTATCGCAAATCTCTCATGTAAATGCTGCATTGCAAACTGCTGCATTTCACTGTTGCTCACTGTCTGTTGTATCCAATTATCCTGTTACTCCCTTCTTAGAGATTTTCAAGATAATCCATCTTTTCTCCCAGTGTTTTATAATGTCTTTTAGTTCCTGTAATCCATTCCTGTACCTCAGCTTTATTTACTGCTCTATTTTCCTCCAGATCTTGCAGCTTCCCTCATAGCCTTTCCACTGCTATTTGTTGCTGTGTCACAATTATTCCACACTACAAAGCATCATGGTAAAAAAAAAATATATATATATATATATATACATATATATATATATATATATATATATATGGGTCTACTTCATATGACCTAACTGTCATATGACTGAAATTCATTTGACTGAGACCACGTAACCTTAAGTTCAAAATACTGAAAACTCACTTGACTGAAATTCATAACATCGACACCTTACAATGCTAAATTTCAACATACTAGTGGCATTGTGTAGACTACTGTAAGGTAAGTAAAAGGTATATGACCTTTTCCCCACTGTAGTGTGATCCTGGAGTTAGTATATATATATATATATATATAGTTCGGGGGTGCGTGTGGGGGACACAGCCCTCCACCTAGTTTGGTTTTATATCATCTAGTTTCTGATAAGAGGGTATATAATTAGTTTTTAAGTTATGGAAAGTGTTAGTAATTGGTGTTGTAAGTTTGTATGTCTATAGTTTGCAATTTAGTGTGTTGAAATCTAGCATTGTAAGGTGTCAGTGTTATGAGCTTCAGTCAAGTGAGTTTTCAGTATTATGAACTTTAGGTTTTATGGTCTCGGTCATATGAATGTCAGTCATATGAAAGTTAGGTCATTTGAAGAAGACCCATATACGGGTATATATATATATATATATATATATATATATATATATATATATATATATATATATATATATATGAATACACACACATATACATTAAGTAATTAAGCCAATTCAACACTGAATACAATTGTACAATACTAGAAGTTGCTTTTACTTCATTGAGAAAATTAACATTCATAGATTCATAGGTACTTACTAGGCTGTTGATATATGGGATCTTAAGAAGCCTAGCTTATATTCCCATGGTAGTTTTCAGCCCTTATAGTTTGTGTACAAATAACTCAGTGGAGGGCATAACAAGGATATGTGGGACAGTGTTTCATGTGATGTTTTATATTGTGAAACATGTATGATTATAGGTAACTATACAGTTAAGTGAGTCATGCTTAAAGTATTGAATCATTTAGCAGAAATTCATAACCTACCTTGAAGTTGAGCAATCCTGGAGTAGGGATGCCTTAGACTGACCACAGCTGACGGCCCTCTGATATATAATGAATGCATAGCTGCATAAAACCTGGTACTGTCACAGTTGGTGTCTTAGTAATAAGCTATTATTTATTTCATTTCTTCAATTCTAATAATTGTCTCCTGTTCTAATATCTCAGGGAGATTAGATAGTCAACCAAAAGTTGAGAATGCAAAAACAAAGCCAGCCAATTCCCAAAGTAATGTACATTCTTGGCACTAAAAGCAAAATCTGAAAATGTTGCTGTTGGTCTACTGCCAAAGGCAAAAACATGCAGAGGGGATGTGATACTAGCTACAGAAAAAAAAAATTATAAACAATCAGATGGAACTTTCTTACTGTATAACCTTTCCTATGGTGCTGCTAAATTCTTAATGTAGGATACACAGCCTTAAAACCCACATGCACACAGAAATCCAGTAGAGAATTCATTATTTCATTCTTAGTCTCTTAAAGAAATACTGTAAAAAATAACTGAACAATAAAAAAACTAAGTACACAGCTTGAATACCTAAGGTCAGATATTCCAGTGCGTGTGTGCGTGTGTGCGTGTGTGCGTGTGTGTGTGTGTGTGTGTGTGTGTGTGTGTGTGTGTGTGTGTGTGTGTGTGTGTGTGCGCGCGCACGCCTATGTGTGTACGTAAATATGAGCCTATATGGTACTGTTCACGATATGAACAAACTGATAAAAACAACTCAGGTCACGATATGTCATAAAACATTTCTCATAATAAATGAAGGTCAAGGCTAAAGTGACACAGAAAACTACAGACGCCAATTTAAGATATTTGGCATAGCATGTAGGATAATTAAAGTAAATCATGTTGAAAATAGGTGTGCTGATCATCGGTTTAAACGTGCAAAAGAATAGAAAGAATATAGTTTTTCCTAGCAGGAAATCTATCTGAAAAAATTGTTGAAATGTGGTCGCCTGTTTAGTATAAGCCAGCTTATGGCATAATATATTGTTTGAAAGAAAAGAAAATGTTAAGGGAAAATTCTGCTGGTATACCTTGAAGTGTTCATGTCTAAAAGTAAAATCTCAAATGATTGCAGTTCTATTTAGTAATAACTCAGTTGCTCTGCCATCGCACTCTGATACACCAGCTTATAAGCTCCAGGAAAAATATTAGGTTATGTAGATCTGTATAACTGTTATCATGTAAGCCTTTAAAACGATTAATGTAAAATAAATTATTTATTATCTGAGCAAGTAAAGCACGTTACTTGCTTCAGATCACAATGACAGTGACTTGACCATGTATACCGTTAGTTTTTGAGGGAGACATATACAGGCATTGGTGTGTAGATGCATGCATGTCAGTGAAGATGTTGAGTTTTATGAAAGTAAAAGGATATTTTGTACTAGGTGGTCCACAGAACATTGCAAGTACTAACCTCATAGGTTTAGTAAAAGGTTGTGATGTAGAGTATTAGGGCAACTCTGACTACCATGCTTATAGACTTTAACATTAACATTTCAAATGTAATTAAAGCTTGTTAGAGAAAAAAAAATAAGCATATACAATAATGTAGGCATAAGCCATGGAACAGAACACTAATGTTAATGCTTTTCTTAAGACAGCTGCTGGAAAAAGACTCTTTTTCTTGTTTTTATCTAATTTTATTGCAGTCATTTTCAACAATTGCTGCCTTTGAGTTTTAAAAGTCCTAGGTTAGGACAGAAGCAAGCTTTTTTTTTTTGCTAGAATAACAAATAGAAACCAGTCAAAGATTTTGTCTGGTACCTGCTAGAAGAGATTACTCTATGAGTGACTCCAATGTTTGTATTTGTTTTACATACTAATTTTAGTTTATTCTTGTTTTTCTCTCATGCTATTGCACTGCTATTTATTTATTTTTAAAGTTCTAGGTCAGGCCAGAAAGCAAACATTGTGTTTCTTTTTGTCAAGGCTAATACAAATGAAATGCTTGTGAATTGCAAAGGAAGAACTGTTTGGCTAAAAAAAAAAAAAAAAAAAACAATAGACAGTATTTCAAGATTTGCTCAGATAGCTGCTAGAACAAATTATCTTAATTTCCTGAATGTGCAACATACGTGTAAAATATTTTACCTATATATTGTGCAAATTAAGTTTCTGCTCTGATTAAACATTCTTACTGGTACAGGCACAACTAAACAACGTTTCTGTGTCTGCATTTAATTTAATTGACTTCTTGTCAGTGTAAACACTTTCCTCAAACTGTTCTTCAGAATTATTCACTGGTTCTAAATAAATAGCCACACAAGTATTTGGGTTAACTTTACCATATATGAACATTTCTTGTACTTCTACTTACCAAGTGATGTATTAGGCTTTAATTCACTTAGAAAAGAATGTCTGTCCTTTGAACACTCACAGCATTCACCTGCATACGCTCACGCAAACACACACACGCGCGCGCGCGCACACACACACACACATACACTCACTCAGTAACCCACACGCATACACACAGGCACACACACATACACACACACACACACACACACACACACACACACACACACACACACACACACACACACACTCACACACTCACTCACTAACCCACACGCATACACACGGGCACGCACACATACACACACACACACACACACACACACACACACACACACACACACACACTCACTAACACGCGCACACACACACACACACACACACACACACACACACACACATGCATACACACTGACTAAGTAAATCACTACACAAGAAATGCATAGTTCCAATTATTAATAGTTTAAATCAAAATAATTTGGAACAAGGGATGGTGGAACTAGAATTTATAAAGCTGGATATAGGAGAGAAAGAGGAAATGAGTCAAGGAGATGCTAGTAGGCATGAAGAGATGGAATCTTGAGGATGTCTGGATAATGAACATAGTGGCATGAGACAAAATGAAGGCAGAATGAAGGAGGAGGCAGCTGAGCCTGGCATGAGTTTCTGGTGGTGGTGCTGCGGTAGCGTTGTAGCCTCACAGTAAGATGTTGTCCTGTTCGATTCTCAGCTAAAGCATCTTCTGTGTGGAGACATGCGTGAATGGGTGTACCTTCGTTGAAGGTTGTGCATCAGAGCTGGCAACTCGGTACATAAAAATCTACTGCCAATCATTAGTGGATCGGAGTTCCGCTGTGGCGACCCCTAACCGGGAAAAAGCCGAAAGACACAACAAAAAGAGGAAGAAATGCATGCAAGAGAGGAATGAAGAATTGGAGACATTGTAAAATAGATGTGTATAGGAGTATAGTGAGTAGTGGAGAAGATGGATTAGGATAAATTAATGGAAGGCAATAAGGGAGGAAATAACAGAAAAATGGAAGCTGAACTGGGGAGAAGAACTATGGTATCATGAGCAAGGAATAAAGCTGATACCAGGTTGCTGAAGTGGAAAACAAAACAAAAACAAGGAGAGTAAGATAAAAGAGTTGAATATAAGAGTAGAGAGGATGTAAAGAGCAGAGGACATTTTAGAAATGCTGCTTCAATACTATCAAGAGTTACACAAAGCAAGGAAGAATAGGGCTGAGAAGGAGGGTTACAGTTAAAGGAGAACCGTACCCACAGATTCAAAAAAAATGTTTATTTCATCATGGTTTGGTATTTCCTACATTTTAACACCATTCTGGGACTATTTACAGGTTTTTAAATATTTTTATACATAATTTCTGAGTCTAACCACATGGGGTCTGGCATCTTGAATTAGTTCTGATTGTTTAGTCTGTCCCATAATGCAGTGCTTGGCTGTAAAAGAATTATGTCATATATGCCTATTTCGTCCTGAAGCTCCTGTCACTGCATTGATTTTACATGCATACACTGCTGTCTTTCAGTCAGTTACTTTTAAGTAACATTTCATGCCATTCAGTGACTACTTAAAACACAAATAGTACAAATGCCACAGAACAGACTTTCAAAGTGCTTTTTGCTGCTGCTTCAGTTTAGAATGGCCAAACTGCAGTGTTTTGTGAAGCCTGAATTGTACTACTTTGACTCATCTCCCATCCTCCTTCACACCTAACTTCCCTAGCTGTCAAAGTGCCAAGGGTAATTTGAGCTGTTAGCATCTGTGATTGACAGCCCACAGCAGGAGACTTGACACATGTACTGTTTCCTTGTTCTACCCTTTACTTTCTGTATGAGTAGGGAAAAGACCAGGCAGCTGTGACATCACAGCATGGGTGTGCTTTTAGGAAGGTCATGGAAATATCAGTTTGGGGAAGGAACTGGCCAAAAAACTACCTGTATTCATAGGTCTTGCTGACATCCGTGAATTGGAGACTGCAGCAAGCTTTATCAGGATGGGACAAAAGTTTTTGAAAGTGAAACCACCACAGTACAGTAAGGTACTGTTCTAGTGGAGAAAAACATTCAATTTAAAATATTTTACATGCCGTATTGATGTTTATTCATAGCACGGACAGTAAATAGGGAGAAATCGGAGGGAGAAGTTGAGCATTTAATAACAGAATCCCATTGTTTTCCTTTAAGGGTAGGGTCACCTTGGAAAATGTTGTGAAATGGGGTGCTAAACGAAGAGGAAGTAGTGCTGCGTGATATATAAAGGAAGGAACAACTTGCAGGCTAGACAGCATTCCAACTGACTTCTAAAATGTGATGAGATCAGAGATATTTTAGATATTAAACAAAAATGCTGCAGAGTTTCCAGAGCTGAAAAGTGAGGTAGCAGTGATAACGTTTTCTCCGAGAAAGGGAACTCAAAAAGCTTGGAAAACTTCAGACTTATTTTAATTTTTAATACAGAAAGTAACATATTTACTAGGGTATAAGCAGAGAGATCAGAAAGTGTGACATATCATTCCAAAATGGCCACTGACATGTAAACAACATAACAGATGGATCTTTATTTATTATACAGGAGTTTTTAGCTCTGCCAAGGAAATATTAACTTTTAATAGGAATTTCAGTGGAAATAGATTCTACGAAGCTGATCAAAAAATCCATGGCTTGGATTCAGAAAGGATTATTGCAAACAGGAAGCCTTAACACCAGCAGTTTCCCTCTTGCAGTAATTCTTTCTAACTTGCAGACTGTCTTACCATTGAGGTTTTTCAATAGCATGTGCCTCAAACACCTGGTTGAGCTGCATGCTAATGCAGCAATATGGGAAAGCAGCTAATGCAAATTAGCCATGTGCTGTCACCTGGAAATGTCAATGGTTCCTGACTTATGCTGCTGAGATCAGCAGAGTAAAATAACAGAACCGGAGGAAGAAGTGAACTTCATTAAAATATGGTAGTTACTCCTACGGAAGTATGGAAGCAGTTACAACGCAGGTAAATTTAGCAAAGATATGGGGGCTGGAGGTGTTAGTATGTGTATGTGTGTTGACGTGTGTGCATGATTGCAGAAGTGTGAATGAAGCTGGATGAATACGTGTGTGTGTGTGTGTGTGTGTGTGTGTGTGTGTGTGTGTGTGTGTGTGTGTGTGTGTGTGTGTGTGTGTGTGTGTGTCTGCACTAGGGGGATTATGTAGGCCATTGAAGTATCTTGATATACGTGTGTGCAAGTTCACGCATTTGAAATTACATGTGAGTGACTAGGTGAGTGTTTCTATGAGTTTGATCAGATGTAAGGGAGTTTGTTGTTTTTGGGTAGATATATGCATGTGTGTGTGTGTGTGTGTGTGTGTGTACACGCAGGTTCTTGTTTGTGTCTCTGTGTGTGCATGTGAATATTTGGGAATGTGTGTGTATGCATGGATATCTGAATGTGTGTGTGTGTTTGTGTATGCATGCACACCTGTGCACACCTGTGAGTGCAAGAGGGGGGAGTCTTTGTCATTGTGATGCAAGGGTCATCACAGAAAACATTTTCGCAGTCAGGCCTGACATTGCTAATATTAAACAAGGGTGATTCAGTGATATGCTAAAAAGTCAAAAATGAGCTCTTTCTCATTGTGGCCATTGCTGTCTCTGAATTGTATTTTCTCACCATCGCATAAATTGGCTTACCTGAAGTAGGCAACTTACCATGAAGCAAGGTTGTTTCTGAATCCCAGAGCATCAGGTATATTAGTTGCAGTAAATAACATGAATGCTAAAGAAGCAAAGGTACAATGGAAATTTTAGAATAAAAAAACAGCATTTTCTAAGCAGAATGTAGGCCTGGAAAACAGGTGAATAAGGAATAACAAGAATACATGAAGCTCCAGGTGATAATGGGGGACAAGTTATGCAGTTCTGCCTCTCCTAGAAGCAAAATCTTTGGAATTGAAACAGCACACAGGTTTTTATCTCCCCATCTTCCAGCAGCTTGCCACAAGTCAATGACCATAATTTTTCAGTCTGTCCTACCACAAAAACAACTGGTCTTAAAATTCAGGCAGATGTTTATTACACTGCTTATCTCCAAAGCACTTTGCTATAGGAAATATTACAGTTAATGTACCTAGGAAAAGCTAAAACTAGCCTGGCTTCCCAGTACATATGGATAGATTCTTAAGTGTGAACCATGTTACCAGAGTTCAGTTAATAGATCCATCATGAGAACAGCCAGGCAGGGTGGGGGTAGGTAGGAAGAAGTGCAGCATAGGATCTAGGGTCACACGATAACAAGATGAACAAGGCAGCCAGACCAGAAGCCATGTTCATCTTGCCAGTAACCACCCTTGGGCTCTACCACTGTTTTCAAGAATGATGCCTGTAAGTCCTAGTGTAAAATTTAGGGTACCCATCCAGTCATTAAAGCTCTGCTTAAAGGATGACAAGGAATTACACTGCTTGACTTGCAGAGTAAGTTTATTCCAGAGCAGGGGAGATGCTGGGTAATGAACTTCTTCCATGCTGTTGTATTTATTTCCTGATATAGATTTAGATCTCTAGTTCTAGTGTTGGCTGCACTACTTAAATTAAAATAAAAAGGAGATGAAGTATAACAGGATTCATAAGACACAGTAACTAATGCACAAACCTCCTCACAAGAGTCTATAAGACACAGATTACAAGGACAAGGCTTCCAGAGCCTTCCTTAACCTGATAGTCTTAGGTTCAGTTGCAGAGTCAGTTCCAGTTTAAACTGGTAACAAACTGGAGTCTTGTTTATTTTCCATCCCTTCCCATTCTGTTCTTGTTTGAACGTTCCATCTTCAACTCCATTTAAATATTGCAGTCTTTCAAACTGTTGTTTAATTGAGAAGGCACTTAATCATTAGAGAAATATGGTGTTCCCTGGCATTCCTCCCTTGATATTCTCCTTAAAAGACCTTACAGTCTCTGTTATTTGATATGAAGAGAACAGAGGCTATGCTTAGAGGTGGATTCAAAATGAATTGCTCTATTGAGAGGACTTGCCATTCTAAGACTTTTTTGGCTTGACCTACTATGTAACATTATATATAGTTATGTATATATTTAATACAGTTTCCCAATTTTATGTTGGTAAAGGAGCTAGTTTAACCTGTTTTTCTGATGCTATCTATCTATATGCACACACACACACACACACAGACAGACAGACAGACAGACAGATAGATAGATAGATAGATAGATAGATAGATAGATAGATAGATAGATAGAGATAATGTAAACATAGCTTTTGCTTCTATGCCAAGAAAAGTATTGCAAAATTCCTTCTGTATCCTCCTACTTAATTTGTTCAGCCACTGCAAAGAAATTAATTAGAAGAGCTGGCGTTGGGATATCTATTAGGATATCATATTTAACCAATTATTAGTAGATCGAGTATATATACAGTTATATACTATGACCCTTAGAACCATTTCCACTTAATGTCAGTGGTTTGCACTCAACAGTTAAAAGATCAGAGTGACTTACCTGTCTAAAGATAACACAAGCTTCAATAATTTGTTTAAATTAAATGCACATTCAGCAAAATAACTTCTTAGGTTTAAAAGGTCCAGTTTTACCTTAGTCTCAGCATAATCAGGTGTATCAAGAAGATACAGAAGTATAGCATTTCTAATTAAAATCAAGCCTTAATGCCAGAAATACTTTGCTATACAGATTATTCAGAGGAGTTTTTATAGCTACATACAGATCTAACAGTGTCATAAATCCTTGTGTGGGAGTAAAAAAAGCTCAACCCACATACAGCAAAGTATTAGATTAAAAACAAGAGAAACTGTTAGCAATGGGAGACTTCAACTGTCTGTCAAGTATTTTAGAATCTTACTCAACCCAAGATGTTTGCTACTTTGAAATGTATCAACAGCTGGACTAAAAATCTGAATTTAGAAGATGGAGCACTTAACGCGCTAGCAAAATCATCTTTACTTTTTCTCCCAAAATTCTATGGTGCATAAGACTCACAGCAGAGTAATAGTATATATTTGAGCAAGTGCTTAATGAATTCACTTAATCGCATTACTTAATTAAAAGTATTTCCATCTGTCATTCCAATTCAGCTTTGTCTTTTGAGTTCACTAAAATTTATTACTCTTGCTTCCACCAAAATTATCTAACAGATTACATCCAACACAATGAAGAATACTTTTACCTGATAATCTTGAAGGATACAGGATTCTAAGCATTGTTTTTGGAGGTACCCTCAGAAATTAAAATTTTACATTAAAATAATTTCTTTAGTACTGAAACATCGCGACACATTAAGATATGTTTTTGTGGGTAAGCAGTTTTAGAACAGTGGCGGTGGTGCAGGGGGGGGGGCACAGGGGCACATGTTCCCCATGTGAAACTGTGTGCCTCCAGTGAGTGCCCCAGTCACTTGAATCACCTTAAGGGTCCCCATTGCAATGTTTTACAGTCATTTCTGTTTCTACTCAGATTACGTTGTTTTCCACTCACACAGAAGCATAGGTGTTTTGAAAGGTAGGGAAGAACATCTGATTGCTTTTTCCTCACACACAAGCATTTCTTGAATGAGCATTTCTGATTCATTTCCACTCACGCAGAAGCTTGGATGTTTTGTTTTGAAAGGCAGGGAAGTACATCTGCACTTGGGAGAACAACTATTCCAAATTCTACTTTCCCTCCAAAAGAATGAAAGGCAGGGTGAGAATAATTAAACCACTCTAAGCTTGAAATGAAAGGTTGGGTAGGAACAATTAAACCACTCTAAGCTTGAAATAAACCACTGCCGGTGTGTGTGTGTAAAATGCCCCACTCTGTTATTGGGTTAAGTGACTTGCTCAGAGTCACACAGTAGGTAAATACAGAGGTAGAAAGCATCAAGCTCTATACACTGTGCATTAAGAGCAAGGAGCCTTTAATCTTCCACTCCAACTGCTTGACCTCCAATTACTTTTTTTTAATAAATCATTGAGGGAAATATATAGTTCTCATTGCTTACAAAACACATGCCCATGCAATACCTGTAGTTCTTTTAATCAAGTGAATAAGAGTTGTCTGGTACTGACACTTAAGACTCTGAGCTGTCAATGGGCTGCTTCCTAAAGTTAAAAGCACAGGGTTTGAATCTTCCCTCCTTCATTAACCTTACTCAGGCAGAACTCCTGGTTTACCCCTGAAAAGAGAAACTTTCTCCAGTGGGTTTACCTGGAAAACAAGCAGAAAAAAAACAGTATTTAAAATGTGCCCCTTAGAAGTCTTTGCCCCCTCCTCCGACAATTATTTTTTGCTTTGTCTGGAATTCTTTAGCAAAGAAATTGGGAATTATTTTGTTTTATTGCTTGTAAATATTTTGGCTTTCTAGCAAACTGTTGCAGATTGTTGTCACTAAATAATGGCAGGCATAACAGTTTTAGATTTTGCATCCTTCGGAAAATGTTTGAGAACGCAAATCTGGTTATTCTATAAACTTTTTAAGCTATTCTCAATTTTGTTCCTTGTTTCTGATTCTTGAGTTAAGAAGCTGAGCAGGCAGAAGGGTGTTTCACTGTATGGATTTGACATCATCAAGATGAGATATCATCATCATCTACCCCCTTTTTCCCAGCTGACTCAACACTCCAACGCCATGTAGGAAGTGTTCTGGTTTATTTATAAATGTAATCAGATATGTGATCTCAAGCAAATATCTGAGGGGTACAGTCATATAGGTTGCTTTAATTGGAGTGTGTGTGTGTGTGTGTGTGTGTGTGTGTGTGTGTGTGTGTGTGTGTGTGTGTGTGTGTGTGTGTGTGTCTGGGTGTATGTGTGTGTGTGTGTGTGTGCGTGTGTGTGTGTGTGTGTGTGTGTGTGTGTGTGTGTGTGTGTGTGCGTGTGTGCGTGTGTGTGTGTGTGTGTGTGTGTGTGTGTGTGTGTGTGTGTGTGTGTGTGTGTGTGTGTGTGTGTGTGTGTGCGTGTGTGTGCGTGTGTGTGTGTGTGCGTGTGTCCATGTGCGTGTATGTGTGTTCGTGTCTATACAGCATATGTAAATCTGTCTGAGAACAATGTGTGAAAGCATGAAAGCATTTAGCATCTTTCACTCCTAGGTTTGCCATGATACCTATTAATGCAAAACTCAGCATAAGGTACTGCACTTCCAAAATGCTATTATGTTATTACTTATGGAGTTATTTTGATGGATGAATAGTGTTTAGTGTGTACTGAGAATGTTTTATAAATTCGTGATCTGATCACTCAGGCTGATTAGTTTTCTGAGCCCATTTCAGATAGATAGACAGACAGATCGACAGAGATATTTACTAATGTAATATATATATATATATATATATATATATATATATATATATATATATATATATATAATATGTATTTATGCTAACAAAGGACATTAATAAATGCAGTGTGAGAGAAATGTTTACTGAAATGAAACATAGATACTTTATCAGCACTGTATCCTCTGAGTATTGTGAAGCATTTATTACCACTGTATGCATGTAAATCAATATTTACCACCACTCTGCTTGCATCATCATTCACCATAACTCAGTTTTATTCAGACAAAGAAAATGAAACTTAAAACCACCATCAGTGTACTTACTAGCAGCTCGGACACTTGATGGCACAAGTAGAGATGATTAATATGACCATCCATGAGCTGAGGGAGGGTACTTCCTACATGGCTCTAATTGCTGTTGTAATACCAGGGTCTCAGCTGAAGAGCAAAGGCCCCTCGTGATGCAGGAGCTGATGGTAGAAAGATGTGGATATAGCTACCCAAGCCTGTGATGATTGTTCCTTTCTCTATATGTATGTATAATGAATCACACTTGCATGGACAGAGGAGAACAGGCAGGCCATGCAGTGACACAAACTATCACATTATCACTTATGGTGGGGTTAGGCAATGGAAAATAACTTCAATACTGGGATGCTAGTCATAATACAAGACACACTCATGGCTACTTGAATGATGGAACCCCCCTCCCCGAACAGTGTAATTTCGGTCTTAGTGGAGATTTGATGTTAGGCAGGCAGTGGGAATCACACAAAAAAATTAAACTTAAAACATTGCACATGCTAAAAATTCACACAAACACTCACAAGCACACACATTCACACACTGTGACTATCAGACTATGCAGTCTCCTAGCTTAAGTGTTTATTCCATCACAGCAAACATTAATAATGCAAAGGTATCCTATTGCTGTACACACTTTATACATAATGCATATGGTATTTTATGTTAAACCTGATTGATTCTGTTGTCCAGGAGGTGACAGATCAAGTTTAACTGCCAATCAGTTGTACAGTAATTAGGCTTGTTTTTTTTTTTTTTTTTTTTTTTTTTTTTTGTGGAATCACATGCTTACTACAGGTTACTAATCCAAACATCACTGTACTAAGGTATAATTATGCAACTACTGAACCATGTAATGTGACAGTCAGCTGACTAATTACTTTACTCTTATTAACTCTAAAATGAATTATCACACATCCATGATATTTATTGACAGAAAATATAACTCTGTTATGTTTATTGAGATAATATAATCAAATCAACTGACTATCATACCACTCAACCTATTAGAGCAGTGGTTCCCAACCTTTTCTGACTTGCATACCCCTTGGCAGTCCATTACCCTAACATTGTACCCCTCATATTTTAAATATAAGTATTATGACACACACTTAAAGCAATTGCCATTGTAAAACAATGCATGGTGTGTACATAATATTAATTACTTCTGCATTGTGCGTACATGATCATGTGCATGTTCCCCGAAAGGCACACAACATTCCACCATTATTTTAAATTAAACATGTCTCTGGCCAGTGGGATACAAAAGGTTTGTTTCAAAAAGCCCTATACAAAAGTGGAGGGTGTACTCATAGGCTGTCATTTCATTGGATCCCTACTAATCAGTTAAATTGCATGTGCCTACAGAGCAAAAAAAAAGACACTTGTTGCAAACATCCAGGAGCAATTCAGTCTGTAATTAAAGGAACCAAAACATGCAGGGTTAGTCCCAACAAGCTGCCCATGCATGCAATCTCAATATTTACCCACATATTTTCAGAAACCATGTTTAATAAGATGGACAACTGCACTTTAGAGAATTTTCCTCTCCCTCTTCCCCATTTCATAGCAGCTCTCATGTCACTATAGAACAAGGCCAACTGGCAATGTCTCTCTTAGACCCGTTAAACAGGATCATACTTGTTTTGTAAACCTCTATTTGCTCCTCAAGACAACTCCTGTCAGCAAGAAAGTATGACAGTCCCTGCTAATCCCAGTAGGGTTGACTACAGCTGTATCATTTTTGCTGCCTTTTTAAGTAAGGAGACTGGCATTAGAAAACTGACCAAACAAAAGTTTATTAAAATAATTTAATTATTAAAATATATCTATATTAAATTTTTAACCTTAAGAACAGATATATCCTCTACAACGGGATTTACAGGTCTCCCCCCTCTGATGCACTATTATTCCATTTGGGCTCCCTATTGAAATGTTGGCACTCTAAATGCTGGGTGCCCACAGGCCAAAAAAAGAAAAAAAAAAAAAACTAGCCAAGGAAAACGAATAAATCTTGAAGATCACTCTCCTTTGCAGAAGAGAAAGCCCCCCCCACCCCCTGAACTTATACATTCCAACTTCAAAATCAACATACCTTGGAGAAAAGGGAACATTCCAGGACATGGTCATCTTGGACCTGGTATATGCAAGTCCATTTTTTGGCCATTCAGTCTTCATGTTTCTTAACTCGGTCTAACAGGTCCTAACATTTCAAATGGTTATCTAACAACTGCCATATGAAAGTGGCAGATGAAGATATACGGATGTGCATAAAATATACCCAAACATCAAGTGCATCTTAACAAGTACTAGAAATCAAGTCCAGAAAGGACCCTTCGATCTCCACACACCAATCCTCCAAGTGCCAAGCAGAATGCAAAATCTAAATTAATAATAAAAAGGAGGACAGAACAGTATTCAGCACCTATCAAATCTTCCTTAGCCTTTTATCACTCACAAGGAAAAGACCACACATCAAAGATACCAAATTCACTTATAATAACTAACCTTGTAACAGCATTATTATAAATGTACAGTTTATATACCATTTAGCAAAAAATGGCACATCTGTTAAACAGATAAAGTGACAGGCAGTCTGGTGCAAGACCTCTTAGCCATAAACCAAGCCATTGGCAAACTACAAGTTAAACAAGCATTCATAACCATAGTGTAATTTCTATACAGTTTATATACAGAAATTATTTTGGCAGTTTAATATGCTTATAAGAAAGCTGAAAATAAAAATACAACCATTAAAAGTTACATAAAACAAATTCATAACAAATTACAAGAATAAAATATATACACAAATACTAGGTGAAAAGGGATACAGCAGAACAGTGCAAACAATCACATCATTAGCCCAGATTCCAAGACACTTGCTGAGTGTAAGTAATATATTCCAGTGTAAGCCTATTCCGATTGCAAAAAGAGTTGTTCTCAGTACACTGACAAAGGCTAACTTTGTTCTTTTGCTTAACATCATATTATTCCGAGGTGCTAAGGCATTGTTCTTACCTTTCTTTTGTCTTTTCTTTTTCCTGAGATGTGCAAACGTTCAGTAGGCACTTTTACAGAGTTCCCACAAACACAGACACACAACCTTCTTCTTCAAATAGTAAATATAGGAATAGTAATATGTTGGCAATTTCACCATCATAGAACAGAATTCCCACGCACACGGGAAGTATGTCCTATGATAGTAAAAGTGCGTAATGCAAGATTTTGTTGATATGAAAAAAACTTTTCCACCATTGTTAATTTTTTCCTGCATACCCCTAAATGACCAAGCATGTACCCCTGGGGGTATATGTACCCCAGGTTGGGAATAGCTGTCTTAGAGCAAGAAATCTGGATGGAGCCACAAATAATAGGGGGACAAAGGCCCCAAAACAGGGACACTTTTTAAATATTGCTGTTACAATAGAAGTTGATAGAATAACAGGTTTTGCATTAGCATGAATTTTCTGAAGGATATGAAATCTGAAACTCAAATGTTTATTATTTTCTGACTTCAGTCCTCAAGGATTTGCCATTGATTTTCCAGAAAACCACAATTTTATGAGAAACAGACCAAATATATAAGACAAAAATCTGGACATTCTGTGAAAATCTGGACCGTTGAGAGGTATGCTGACTATTCCTGCTGCAACTAAAATACTTTCAAATATTAATAGCAATTATACAAAATGTTCCTAACCCCACTAATATTTGAAGGCCTTTTTAAATCTAGACTTGCACTGTGAATGAGCAGTACCCAACTGACTATATACGGTTAACATAATAAATACGCAATAAAAAAGATAATTAAAAATTATCAATTGTAACTATGATGGCTTACCAGAATAAGCAGTTTCTGAATTGTCTGTTTATTTTAAAAGGTTGCCTACTGAATAACTATGGTAGCAAAATAGTGCCATGCTCTGCATTGACAATGGCAGGATAAGTTCATTTAAGTGTGATATTCTCACTGAAGAGATGAAAGGGTATAGCAAACTCTAATCAATAGAGAATATGACATGATTTCCCATGAAATGCAAGATTTTTATGTCAAGTTAGCAAAACAGCAATGACTAGTAAGGTCATTCTGATGCTAAAGGTAAGCTTATAATCCACAGAGGAGATATCAAAATGTTTTTTCTATATATTTCTTTCCAGTATGATGCCCTTTATAACTTTGTATGATCATGTCTTTGTAGAATGGTAAGCTGAAAAAAAAACAACTGATGATTCATTTATCACAGTTGGTAATACAAAGTGTGCAGAGAGAAACACGTGTGTGTGTGTGTGTGTGTGTGTGTGTGTGTGTGTGTGTGTGTGTGTGTGTGTGTGTGTGTGTGTGTGTGTGTGTGTGTGTGTGTGTGTGTGTGTGTGTGTGTGTGTGTGTGTGTGTGTGTGTGTGTGTGTGTGTAAAGGCTTTTTTAATAACAAAAGAAAAAATTATACACACAGCTAGCAAACTGAAATGGCAGAAACAGAATATGTTAACTACCACAGTGGGGTATTGATTTCATATTGCAAAAGAAGTCTAGTTCTATAAACTGCAATGACCTATATTGCAAAGAGTGTATAAAACTATAGTAGCCAAATTAAAGTTGATTTTGCAAAAGCATTTTGTAGCCCTGCTTTTTAACAATGCCTTAAAGACAGCTGTTTTCAAACAAAGACCTAGTTATGCATATATTACTGGGAACCATGCAACTCCAAACTAACAGTGCTGGTCCCCATGAAATAATCAACTGCATTTTCCTAGATCAACAAAATTGTTATAGTAAGCTTTTTTAATTATTATTATTTTCTCAAACAGCAAAGATAGTAACAGTACATGTAGTGCATCAAATGAAATTAGGTATGAGTGTAAATAAAAATATTTACATACTGATGAATCATTCTGACATATTAACACAATGTTACTATTAGGACTTTTACCATCTGCAAACTTTTATTAATTTGTTATCCATGTTTTTACAGACAAAACTCTGTAGGTTGCTATCATTTTTCCATTGTACACCTATCTTTACCAGATAATTATATTGCTATCATAAATGCCATAATTGTATGGCACTCCATCACTATGAACAGAAAAATATGGTAGTATGGCAGGGAGAGCACTTGTAGCTACTGAGTATACATTGAAGTGAAGGTGTCCATGGCAGGAAATCAAAAGCAATTACAATGAAAGCTTAATCAGTTAAAAAATATGACTGACATGGCTTTTGAGAACATATTGTTTTTGTAGGCGGCAAGCTCCTACCCATATCCCCCGTAAAGAGAGGATTTGCTCCCTAACCTAAGAATTAATATAGTCAACTCCAAATTCATTGTACCTCAGGCAACACCAAATTCAGACCACAGTGACTCTACTTGATAAATACATGTTTTAGCCAAGATATATTCACTGAGCACATGGCCTTTACCTTACTACATGGCTACTAACAGAAAAGCGTAATTGCAGACATGGCTTAGTTTTGTTTGCAAGATATCCAGTTAGCAGTGCTTTTTTAAATGAAAACAGAGCCATAACCAATTAATGCAAGTGCCAAAGTAATTGTTTATATATAGCCACATACATTGTTAAGAATTATTTTAACAATTATGTGTGTAAAATTATTTTGAACCATATTAATTCATAAGAACTTTTTTATAAAGAAATTCTTAGTAACTTGCTGCTAACGTCCTATATTTGTTCCACATTATGAGAGATAATGTTTCCCATTTTTCCTGTTTGATCCACATTACGAGAGACAGTGTTCCACATTTTGTCTGTTCGATCAAATTTTATGAGCTTTAGTGCTCCACATTTTGCTTGATTAATCCACATTATGAGAGGTAGAATTCCCCATTTTTCTTGTTTAATCCACATTTATGAGTGGTAGTGTTCCATGTTTTGATGAGAATGGCACTGAGAAGTAACATCACATGCTAGTCACATCCCAGTCACACTTGTGGTACACTGAGTGCCGTGAGTAATAATGAATAGTGTTCAGGTGATGGGAGTACAAGATAACTGACAAAGCCCACAAAAGTATAATACTGTGTTCCCATAGCATATCTGTATATAATAATAATAACACAAGAGCTATTACTTCCAGTAAAGGATGCGTGCTGTGACATTATCCAGTCTACAACATTTGGAGTACACACATATGAGTGTGTGCATCTGTGTCTTACCTCTTCATTCATCCATTGCTGAAAATATGTGGAGATAGCAATACGGATATGTTACCTGGTGACAAAAGGCTACATTTGGTATCATATGCTACATTTTTCATACTGTACAGTGATTATGGAACTTCTGAAGCAGCAAGAGGGCAGAAAGTATTTGAGTCTCAGTCCTATATTTCTAAGGTTGTCTAGATTTTGTAGTTCCCATAGGAAAAAAAGCTTTTGTGCTGACAAACCACTATGTGGGAAAATTAAGAACTATTATAGCATCTGGGCCTCATCTACCTCAGGAACCTGGGTCAAGAATCAAACAAATGTTAAAGTTAATGACAGAAAACAATAATGATATTCATCGTCATAATGTCACAAATCGTTATAAGGCTGAGTCTTTGGTCAGACATAAAACAGTGACTCTGGTCTTCATGAACTGCTTTAGTAACACTGCAATGTGATGAGGTAATACTAAGCAGGATAGTTTCACCAGAGCTTTCAGCCCCTTCCCTTCCTCCACAAAAATGGGCAGGGTCTTAATCTGGTATAGCATAGGCTCTTAATTATTCTAAGCTTTTTTTTCAGACACCTTTATTGAATTATCATTTGTGACATAGGCAAATTTACATTCAAATAAAAGACTCAAATACGTTCTGCCCTCTTGCTGCTTAAGAAGTTCCATAACCAGTGTACAGTATGAAAAACATAGCTTATGATTACCAAATATAGCCTTTTGTCATCAGGTAACATATCTGTATTGCTTTCTCCACATATTTTTAGCAATAGATGAATGAAGATGTAAGACACATTATACTTCACATATATTAATATATATCATATAACCTAAGCAGTATTACATAAATTATTCAATTACTGCCTTTTTTAAAAACAAGAAACATATTTATTAAACCATCACTTACTACATAGGCAATCATAATCATACATTTATATAAATGAAAACAAACCACACCGACACAATCCTACTTTCAAGCATTTTACATCACTTCCTGAGTCCAGCCAATATACTAGGATTCCAATCCTGAACTCTTACAAATTACAATTCCTATAAACCTGCAACTTTACTATCTCACTTCTATCATATTAGCAGTCAAGCTCTTGATACTGAAGTCTGTATATGATGTAACCATTTCTGCTAACAAACATTTCTATAAGCACAAGAGAATCATTTGCTAACTCTAGAGCTATATCCTTGGTAAATACTAGCACAAGTAGCCACATGGTGGAAAATTACCAATAATATCCCACCACCCATCTTCAACATCTCAGGGTTGTAGGAAAACAAGAGCTTCTTCAAGCAAACAATGACTATACATTAGGAAACAAACCTGGATGGAATGAAGTCCAAAAAAACATTCATATGCACTCCAGTTGCATATGCAAGTGTAGTTCTGAGAATCAGCAATTCACCTAACTACATTATCTTTTGGTTGTGATAAGAAAGTAGAGACAACAATTTAAAGAAACAGAGGGAGGATATGCAAAGTTTGTATAAGTGACACTCTAGTTGGGAGCAAAACCAGAGAAACAGGTGCCGTGAGGAAGCAGTGCTAGCTGCTGTAGGCTGAAAAAGACAAGCAAATATATCAAAATATCAATCAGAATACAAATATCAAAATAACTGCAAAAGCCAAAATCACACAAATATATTAAAACATTTCCAAAACTGGCAGACAAGTAGAGGTGCACCACCTTTTCAGTTTAATACAACCCTTATAAATAATTTAGTTATTTATTGATTTAGTTTTGTACAGATAAAGTCTGACTGGGTGGAAACCCCTTTTCAGTGGAGGAATGGGAAGAAAAGCTCCATTCTAAAAATACAATTACAGAAAGGTAATCACATTTTACATTCTACTAATGTACTAATACTAATGACAAGAAGTACACAGCTTCAAGACTGCACATGGAATTACTTGAAACAAGCCAAAATACTCCTTAAAACACTTAAAAAAACACTATACTATACAATACACAGCATAACCCACATTTACAAAATGTGCTGCACACTCAGTTGAAATCAATCACTAAAGCATTGAAGCTATGCATCTTGATGCTGGCCCTCTCAGATCAAGTCCACAAGTAAATACTAGGCCATCAGTCTGCCAACTATTGCAAGCCTGGCCAATAACCGGAGGTCAGAATCAAACCCTGTACCTTGCATCTGTGAGATAACGACCTTTACCATTATGTCAGTCCCTTTACCTGCTGGCAAGAATCCAAGGCCTTCTTACCAGCAGATGCTATATACCTGTTCCTTCTCCTCAACCATAACTTCCACCTAAAACTTCTAACAATCAAAAAATAAAATGCATACTACTGAATTTGCTTTAATCAATACTTCAAGTAAAATGAATACACTATTTGATATGCTGTGACCATTGGACTACCACATAACAAATATCTGATATGCAACAGAAACCCCGCTAAAGCCTATCACTCAATTTTCCTTCCACTTAATAAAATGATACCAACATGAAATAGTAGATTGACCAGAAAAAGGGAAATGAGGGTAAGTTTTATTATTTTTCAGTAATAACCTATCCATCCACATCCTAATTATAACACCCAGCCAAAATGAGCATGATCCCAAATTGTGACTTGTAACATGGCATTAAATAAATATTAAATGCATTGCAATACCTACTATATGTATAATTACCTAGTATAACTACCCTTCTTAAGACATGCATTATTGACATGGTATCTTTGATACCTAATAATGAAAATGTGTTGTTCCTGAGAGTTTTTATCAACCTTTAAAGTTCACACAAAACAAAGGTACACATAATTTAACAGCCGTAATCTTAAGTAACTTGCAAAACAAACAATAAGACCAAATCACCCATAGGGATCATTTTACATGACTTAATAATGGACAGTGAATCATATAAATCCTTGAACTAAGAATCCATTCACCCTCATTTAGATTTCATTCACCTATCTTGGTTTGCATGTCCTATGAAAGACTAAAACCTGCGCACTGCATTATCACCAGTAGGAGACACAGGATTAAAGTATAGCAGGCATACTTGTTTAAACTCTCTATCACTACCTGGGAAGAGGTCACCCAGACAAAGCTATATAATCATTTATTTCTGCTATGACATGAGCCAAAGTGTTACTTGTCAGCAGAACAGAATCAACTGAGAAAACTCAAAGATTGTGCATTTCCACATGGAAAAGTAGCAATATCCAAGCAGAGTGGCTTTCCTTTATAAAACTGTGAACCTTAGGTAGGAAAGCCATAAAATTCCACACAGTTACATATTCACATAACCATACCTATACGACCAGAAAATAAAACACCCAGTATCTCCAAAAATGTCTGGAAAAGTAAACCTCCAGTCAAGCCAAAAATTCAAAATACAATGATTATCCTATGCATTAAAAGGCAAAAAAAAAAAAAACGAATAAACACATAATATATATATATATATATATATATATATATATATATATATATATACAGTCATAAATAAATAAATAAATAAATAAAACTAATCAATGAACCAATTAAAATTATTACACACTATTTTTCAAACTGAAAAATGTATTTCACTACCTATACCTCTGATATACACTAATAATGACATACCAATTAATAGGTATTCCTGCCTATCTGCTTTACATTTTAAAATAATTACAAGAAAGCAGGTTTGCAGTCTCCTAACAAATGTTTCAATATGCAAAAAAACACATTATACCAATACTTGACTCTACAGTGTTATGTGTTTAGAATTCCATCTCTGTATTTATAATTATGTGAAAAATAATTCTATCTATAGAACTTTCTCTGCACATTTATCTCTGCATAATTCTGTTTAGAATTCTACATGTACAGTTCTATGCTTGCAATTTTCTATTTAAAATTGTGTGCTTAGCATTCCATGTGTAACATTCCATCTGTAGAATTTGTGTTTTGAAGTTTCCCCATGTAATTCTGCTTTTAGGACTGTGTTTAAAAATCTGTAGAATTCTTTGCTTAAATTCTGAATTTACAACTTTGTGTTTAAAATGCTGTCTATAGTACTCTGTCTATAGAATTCTATCTCTATAACTCTGTAGAATTTTTTTAAATCTGTCTAAAATTCTACTTGTAGAATTCTGTGTTCAGAATTCATTGTTTAGAGTTCTCTGTGTATAATTTGATTATTTAATTTCATGTTTAAAATACAATCTATACATTATATCATTAGAATTTTATTTTTAGAATAATATCGATAGAAATTTGTGTTTTGAATTCATTCTTGATTATCCAATGTATGGAGGCATACATGCAAAATTCCATGCTTAGAATTTTCTTTTTAGAATTTTGTGTTTAGAATTCTTTAAGAATTTAACCTGTGAAGTCTTGGACATACAATATTATTTGTAGAAATATATCTGTATAATTCTGAGCATTGAAATATGCATGTAGAATTCTTTCCTTAAAACTCTGTAAATGTCCTCATATCTGTAGAATTCTGTGTTTAAAGCTCAAATGGAAGAAAACTGTGATTAGACTTGCTTTTGTAGATGTGTGTTTAAAATAATCCCTGGGATCCAGAAAGGCTAACCACATTGCATAAACCTGAAATCAAAAGGTTTCTTAAGTGAGATGAGCCTGAGTAATTTTTAAAATTATCTCCCATTGGTTCTGTACATGGGTTACAGGCACAGCACTGACAGCAGTCCAATTGGGGAGCAGTTAATGCAAATTAGCCACGTGCTCTTGCCCATAAATATCCCTGGCACTAAAATCTGTATTGGTTGATTTTATTTTTTTGAGGAGGAGGAAAAAGTGTATACCATCTTTTGATGGCATACACCCCTTAATACCTTAATAGTAATAATAATAATCACATGAATTGTCTGTAGAAATCTCTGTTTAGAATTCTATGTAGTCTGTCCATAGGTGTATTTGTTTTGGAATCCACTTTGCTGAATTATGTGTTTAGAATTTCATGGAATTCTACCTCTAGGATTCTGTGGTTCGATTATGAAATATTGAAATGTACAACCCCAACCTTGCAAAAAGCAGAAAAATAATGCCTGAAAAACAGAAGGGTGAAAAGATCAACCAAAAGCATTTTTTGCATCATCTGATGTGTTATGCAAGCCCAAAACAACCCCAAAACGTATACATTCCAACCCCACAGTCATACCAATACTAAAAAGTTAGATATTTACTGAAAGAAACTAATCATTGCCTACGCACACTTAGAAATCACACTAGCAATGATATCCTATAAGAAACATACTATATGTCAGCATTCTGACTGTTGAGGTTTTTCTTCAGGCAAATGAAGTTTGAGGAATTTCACCTCAACCAACTATAAGGAAGCTGAATGCTGACAAAAAAATTTGTGCTTGAAATTTTAAGTCAATTATTCTACCTACAGAATAGTTTGGAATTATATATGTACAATTTTATCTGCAAGTATCTTTGTTCAAATTCTACATGTAGAATCTTTTGTTTAGAATACTTTCTGTAGAATTCTGAGTCTACCATTCTATCTGTAGAATTATGTATTAAGAACACTATCTGTATAGTTCAATCTGTAGAATTTTGGAATTAGAATTCTGTCTGCCCAATTCCTTGCTTGGAATGCTATTTGTAGAAGGTTAGGTTTAGAATTCTATCTTTAGGAATCTATCGCTATATGATGCTGCATTTCTGACTCCATAGAAGTTTACATTCATTTAGGATTTTACCTACAGAATCCTATTCTTGGAATTCTGTGTTTAAAATCTATCTGCAGAATAATATGTTTATAATTCTGTCTGTAGAATTCTGTGCTTAAAAGTATATCTGTAGAACACTGTGTTTATAATTCTCTCTTTAGACTTCTATGATAAGAATTACAGCCACATAATTCTGTCTCTCTCTCTCTCTATATATATATATATATATATATATATATATATATATATATATGTTTACGTCTATTGAAGTCTGCATTTTGAATTCTGTCTCTGGAGTTCTTCGTATAGAATTATATATGGGGCAGTCCATGTACAGGAGTATATCAATACAATCCTATCAAAACTCGTTCTGATGAAGTCCATGTTCTTTCTCTTCAATTCTCTTTTTTAATTCCCTCTGTAAAATTCAGGTAACCTATGGGCAGATGAAGACTGAATTCCTGAGCATCATTTGTCCAAAGTTCAACTTAAAGAAGAGCACATCTCCTCTATAAAAAAAATCACTGTCAGCAAGTTGTGGCATAATTTCCCACTTCCTTGAGTGGGTGTGACTGTGGAGTCATATATATATATATATATATATATATAAGTTCAGGGGCTGTTGGGGACTTGCTTCCCTTCCTGTCAGTAGGTGCAGGGTGCTTGCCTACTTGCAAAAAACACTTTAAACAGTGATTTTTGGCCATTTTCTTTCAGAGAAAGCAGTTTGGGGATTCCAGTCAGATGAAATTCGTCCACTCATAGTAGAAGTATAAACTTCTACATTTAGAATTCTACATACAGAATTCTATGTTATCTCTGGGCTTTGAGTTTTATAGCTGTGTACTAGGCTAATGATCACTTGGGCCTTTTTAAGCCGATCTGTGCATCACAAATTTCTGACAGGTTCTATTATCCTTGGTAAATGTAAGCGATCTTGGAAGATGAAACATTTACAAGCAGGGGCCTACAAGATGAAATATTTACAGGCTGCCATTGTCCATTAGAGGCATAGGTATCAAGCCAGGAATAAATTTCCTGTTCCGCATACAATTGTTTGAGTTACACATGAATTGGTTTAAAGAGAAACTCTGCTTCACATAGATGGAGAGCCTGTGCATGAGAAAGGGTAGTCTATGGGATACATACCTATCTCTCCAGCTGGTCCTATTTATATCATAGGCAAGATATAAGTCTTTAGAACAGGTAATTCCGGTCCTGTATGTTTTTTGGATATGCAGGAGATCCATCAGGGTGTGTTCTGATATATGCCTTGTATGCCAGGCATAGATCTCCCCTCAACAGCCTGTAGGAGACAGAATACAGGGATAGGCTTTGAGGTGGTCTGCATATGACATGTTACTTATGCCTTGTATTCTTTTAGTGAGGAACCTCTGTGGACATTCCAACTGTTGGATGTGCCTCTTTAGGTACATGCCAAAGGGGGTGTTATCTTCAATGATAGGTCTGATAAATGCCAGATACAGTGGAACAGTGACTTCCTTGGACCTAGATGCCATACCTTTATTTATAAGTTACACAACATGAAATGAGTTCCTCACTACCATAGACATGTGATGGTCAAAGGCTAGATTACTATCTACATGAGTCGCCTTGTCCCTGACTACTGGTTTGATTCTTAGCGGTATGTTGTCCATATGATAGTTATAAAGGGAGAATGACTTCCCAAAGGATACTATTATGCATTTTTTGACATTTAGTTGTAGTCAATGGCTCTAATACTAGTTATTTGTTTGTGTCAGCCCTTCCTAGAGAACATTAGTGTCAGCAGGGGATTCTATGACTGCTTCTCTTTTTCAGTCATCTGCAAATTTGGTCAGCCAGAGGGCCTTGACATTGGCCTTGACCTCAGGAAAATAGATGCCAAAAAGGAGCAGTCCTAGGACTGATCCCTGAGGGATTCTGCTGATGACTGGCCTCTTTGTAGAGATAAATTCCCCTACTCTAACTTCCTGTGTCCTGTCTGTGAGCCAGCAGGCTACCCACCTGTTGACATAAGGGTTTATACTTAAACTCTTGAGCTTGGCAACAATGCCCAAGTGGGGTATTGTGTAAAGTGCTTTGGCCAGGTCAAAGTAGGCAGTGTGATCCATTTTGCCCTCATCCATTGCCTTCATGATCTTCTCAAAGATGTCCAACAGGTTGAGTAGACATGAGCTGCCCTTGATGAAACCAGACTGGGTTAGATTCAGTGTCTGAAGATTTCCAATGCTATTCCTGATCATTTCCATGATACTTTTCTCCATGCCTTTGCATATGAGACTAGAGAGACTTATGGGTCTGTAGTGTCCAGGGTCTGTTGATTGCCCACCTTTGTGCAGAGGGATGACAGCTGCTTTTCTCTGTTTAAGGCGCAAAACCTGCTTGAAGGCTACAGTTAACTAGTGATTCTAGAGTTCCTGATACATCATGTTTCATGCTATATAGAAGGCACCCTGGGATATTGTTGGGGGCCAATCGATGCAGTGTTCTTGCCTCAGATGGAGCATTGAGGACCTGCTCCCTAGTGACTGTTACAGGTGTTATATTTGATGGCATTTCCTAAGGAGAGTCATACCTGTCAACCCTGCAGTGCAAGCAATGAAGATGAAACCAAAATTAATGAACACAAACAGGGATGGATTTTAATTATTCTTTCTACAAACGTAGAAAATCAGCAGTGAATTTACTGATGGCACTAACAATTGTAATCATCCATGATTTATGAGGGCAGGAAAAAGAAGACGTCAGGGGCATTCTCACAACACATGGACTTGTATGGGGTATGTGGTGTGTGTATGGTGTGTGAGTGAGAGTGAATGATGGTGGGTGCCTGTGGTAATATGATGTGGCTGCTGCCACTAACTGCCACAGGAAAGAGCTGATCTGCATTTGCACCAGTTTATGCCACCTCAGAGAAATGCAAATTAGCTGATAACGAGGTCCTTCATCTCTGCAGCTAGTGTGACTCTAAATCACAAAATACGGCATGGCAGAAAAAGCGTCTTTTACAACAGCCATTAACATGAATGGTAGGGTTATTTCTGATTCCCAGGTTTTGTAGTAATTATTCTATCTGTAGTATTGTTGGGAACTTTATATAAACAATTTTATCTGCAGAATTCTGCATTTTGAGTTCTTTTTGTAGAATTCCATACTTAGAATTGTATTTGTAGAATTCCGTGTCTAGAATTCTTTTTACAGTATTGGGTGCTTCACATTACATCTATAACAGAGTACTTGTAGAACTCTATGTTTAGAATTCTTTGTTTAAAATTCAGTGTACATACATTTTGTGTTTGAAATTCTATAGGATTCTGGGATAGTCAGAAAGAAGCATAATGTCATCACATGAAAAACAGCATGGAGAATTTAGATCAGCATGACCACATTCCAATTAAATATGCATGAGTACCAGCATAGATCCTTTATGCTGCACAATGAAACATAACTGATAAATAACAGCAGTAACAACACTGCTGCAATAGCCATGCTATAAGTGGCCATGACACCCAAAGGAAAATAGCAGTTAGATGACATGCATAGTACCATTTTCTCACACATGCAGTGAAGTGCCTCATAGATGCAACATAGGCACTGATAGTATCCCGCACAATAGCACCAAAACATAGTGTCAAATCAGTTCAACACAGCAATGCAGGGTAAAGGAGCAGATGGTAAAAGAAGAAGAAATGGGAAAAAGCAAGGAAAGGAACACATGGAAGGCAACATAAAGGGAGTACAGTTAGGGAAGATGGGTATACTTTTTGTGGGACTTTTTCCATTCTTCTAAATAGGATAGAGGAGAAGGTAGCAAGGAATGAGTGGAGTGAGGAAGGAGGACATAAGAAAGAAACAGGGATTGAGAAGCAAGCAAGCATACAATGAAGTCTGATGGACTGACATGGATGGTATTAACACACAACTGAGCAAAAGTGAGAGAGATACAGCATGATAAGTGGTGATGGGGGGCTGGAGTACAAGCAGGAATGGCAAGTGACACATAAGGAAGGGTAACACAATGATGGGGGAATAGGGAGGGTTCAGAGGACCTGTCCATCTGACCCAGAGGGTAACTCACCCAGATATCTATCACCTGTGTGGCATATGTCATGGATGGGCAGCACCTCTGGTGGCCCAATAAATGAGGCTGCCTAGCCATACAACTCAGACAGCAACACAAGGGAGTACTCCATTGTATCAGTGCCAGCATCAATCCACCAGTCCACCTGGGCCCTCACCAACTGCTGAACTTCCCACTGGGTGACCCAGAAAAAGCATTCTTGTCCAATCTTAAAGGAGAAGCCTTTACACTACAGAAGGGTGGACACAGAGGCTGCCAACCCTACAAGTCACCTTTATCACCCTGTAAGAATGCAGATCTGGGTACTGCTGGGGATACATCAGAAGACAGAGTGGTTAATGTACAACACAGTGGCTGTTGTATCACCACAAGCTGCAGCATAGTTGAACCTGTTAGAAAGTGGAAAAAAGAGGAAAAATACAACAGGTTAACATCTGAATCTATGACACTTTATTAAACTGGTACAGTACTGACAGCAATAAACCACACTTACCCTACCACCCAGACAGGCCGTCCTGCTGACTACAATCTCCCCAGGTGCTGTAAAACAAAACAAAACAAATAAAACATAAACTGTAATCAATAAAGCATATACATAACAACAGAAGGTAGCTACATCTACAGGCAATAACTGAAGGTACAGGGGTCCAAATAAGTCTGCTTACAATAATAAGTTTCTCCCTCTCCTTAATCTTTGAATCCACTGATGGAGAAGGTTTGCATGGCTCTTCTGCATTGTGCTGAACTTGCACCTACACTACTCAGCAGAGCTGGTGATTCCACTGGTATCACTAAAAACTCTGGAAAGCTAGTATCAGACACCGGTTTTATAGAGGGGGTCCTGTTATACCCCCAACAAGTACTGCCTGTGGTCCCTGTGCAGTACTTGAAGGAACATCTCAGTTTGCTGGTTGTGTCAAGTGGGGGCACTGCTGAATTGAACACATTGAAAGGCCATGTCAACTCTGCATATCAGAAGAAGGAAGAAAATAGTAGTCCAATGTGTATGGTCACACATACTGGACAAAACATGATGTGCATCATTAGGCAGCATGATAATATGTAGCAAAGGAACACCCATGTAGTCAGGTGACAATACCTGTTTTACAGTGGACACGTGTGCTCAGTGATCATAAATTCCCAGCCTGGAAATGGCCAGACCATAGCATGTTAGCTCTAAGTGTTGCTGATAACACATTGCATTATAGCTAGGCTTCAGATACAACCATGCTAAATCACCTCATTAGCATAATTATTGCACTATGAATCACATTTTAGAGGGACAGAAAACAAGGTCACCATATTGTGTGAGCTTGAATTATAATGAGCAACATAGGAGACAGAACATAGTGAAATAGCAGAGTGTGTGTACTTCCACATATGCAAAGTGACATCAGACTGGACTTCTGGTAATGGATCCCAGGAATGCAGTGAGCTCAAGGGTGCATAGAAGTAACAGGGATACTGAACACAGAAGCATGTGAGGTAACATATCACAGGGCATGACAGATGACTGCCATGTTATAGGAAGCACAGTCTGACCGGAAATAGGCAACAGGACAGGTTAAGATGTAGTCCTGATGAATCATTCAGCTTGGTAGGGAACTGGGAAAAGGGCAGGAGCAGGAGTGGTTCCATTCTTGTTGGGGGAGGCTCAAACAGACATGCAACGGGAAAAAGGTCAAGTAAGGTTCCTGTACAACTATGTAGGGTTCAAAACAGCATACCATATGTACATGGACTGCAAGACATTCTACAGGATTATTAGGTTTCTGTTATATCAGTCACAGACCGCACTATCATCACACTTCAAACAGACAGCAAGCATTGATAACAGGCCCATTGCTTCCATACTATGACACAGTGTTGAAATTGGGATAGCATAGTAGCATGCAGGCCTCTGGCCAACAAATGAGAAAGGGAGAAGTACTAAGAAAGTTGTCGACTGGCATGGGCAGTCATGCATACATACACACTCACTGATCCACATGTGTAACCTACAGGTGTGTACATCCTTTCATGCGACTGGATGAAAGGCAAAGGCTGAAAGTGTTTACTGCACCAGAGACACAGGTGTTGCTTCAAGTCCTGTGCACACATCTTTCTTGAGAAAGATAAACCAGACAAAGCGTTCTGTAAACACATATAGCAGGGACTGGTGCATAATGTCAACAATGTAAGCAGCCACAATAGTTCAATACTACAGGAGAATCATACAATCACTTATGATACTACTTCCAAGACCAATGCCCACACAATTCGCAGACACAAGTTGACGACAGTGGGTGGGCCACCAACACAGAGGTATTTCAAGGAAGCAGAGGAATTGCTGGCATCCCTCTCTTAAGAAAATGAAAAAAACCCTCATATCTGGTGGTAGCTTAAATGTGGAACCTAGATTGGTGGTGACTACCCAGGTATCTGTATGGGATGCATCAGGTTAGTACTATCGTGCGTCATTACCATAGGTCATGCAATTCCAAGTATAAATAGTTCATTCATAAAAACATATACATAGCTGTCATCAAGTGACATTAAGACAGCAAAAGCAACATGAATTGAATGTGTGTGCTTTCATTAGAGGACAGGTGGGTGAGACCTCCTAAGGACGTTAGCTTCAAGTTCACCAGACAATGGGGTTTAAAGAGCTTTTCCTTTCCTTGCTGTTCTGTGATCATCTCAGATGTTGTGTGTGTGTGTGTGTGTGTGTGTGTGTGTGTGTGTGTGTGTGTGTGTGTGTGTGTGTGTGTGTGTGTGTGTGTGTGTGTGTGTGTATAGTCATGGGGGTATATGAGGCTGCAGGGAGCCACCCTGTGCAAAAAACATTTTATGTCTTTCGTTGATGTTTTACGAAGTTGATATGTTTGCTCAATGTCTTGTGATTTGGTAATTTTACTGACTGACATTTAATGATACATTCATTTTCTGTATGTATTCACAGGTTCCACTAGTAGGGGTTCTAGCACAACAGGTCAGAGCATGCCTTATGGCAGCAGTTCACTGGTGGGTGAGAATGACGGCACAAGGAACAGGGCACAGTTTGACAAGACAGTAGCACTTTCGGTAGCGCTAAAATTGGATGACACTCTCAAATCAATCACTGCTGAGATGATGGCATATGGTCAAGAACAGCCTCCTGCATTCACTGTTTAGTGCTGGATGTCCAGTATATATCAACCACTCCAACAAAACACAGATATCACCAAAATAAATTTCATCAGAGGGCTGCATTGTCTTTGTGGTGTGCACACCCAGCACAGGAGACAGGAGTTAGGTGATCATTACCACCATGCCTCCAGGACATTTCCCTGATCTGAGTGTCACCCTTGACATATATGTACAGATGCAGAGACAAGAACCACTCAACTCACCATGGCAAGAAGAAATATAATCAATCATGACTATAGAAGTAACAAACTCAGTAAAACTGTTACACTTTAATACGTAATAAAACAAGGTGAGCACTTTTGCAGTTGACCAAACCGCTTCATCAGACCAATATAAAACAATGAGTAAATGAACCTATATTAAAGTGGCACAGAAGCCAATCAGCATACACCAACAAAATCACATGCACAAAAATCATTCAGAAAAAACAACTCCGTTCATAAACCAGTGGCAAAGCAGATCAATCCTAAAAGCATAGTTGGTCTTACCAATGTAGAAACAATCACTTTTAACTTTTGTGCTGACTGTAAAACTAGAAATGTTGTTTACTATACTCAGTGCTCTACCTGTGATTGTTTCTATATTGGTAAGACCAACCAAGCTTTTTAAAACAGGATCCTTGAACATTTCATTGATGTCAGCAATGGTAAACTTACTAACGCTCCAGCCAGGCATGTGCATGATTTAGGATCTACCCATGGCTTTAAGTTTTTTGTTTTAGAAGTTATTAGGGAAAATATGAGATGGGGAGACATTAAGAACAAGACTGAGTGATTAGAATTAAATTGGATCATTCATCTACAAGCTGATAAGTTTCCTGGCTTAAATGAAGCTGTATCTATTAAGCCGGTACTTAAGGCACGTTTTCTGGAATTCATGAATTCCAACACCTTGGATCAGTTTGTCCACACCCCCACCAGGGGCAGAAATATCCTGGACCTGGTCATTACCAATATGGGTAACCGGTGTTCCACGCCAGAAGTCAACTCCTTGCTGGTCAGATCCGACCACAAGTTAATTACCCTAGACATCCATATCCCACCCCCACCCCCCATTAAGGAAACCACAGTCAAAAACTACTCCAAAGCCAACTTCATGCTTCTTAAGACAGAAGTGGCAAACTTCACGACACCCATGCAGATGGAAAATAGCGGTAAAACTGCTGAATCTTACAAAAATGCACTGTATAAGCACACACATGAGTGCATGGATCGTGCCATCCCCAAACAGAACCAAGACACTATCCTCCAAAAAAAGGAAGCCAATCTGTTTGTCCCCTGCCATAAACAAACTCTACAACAGAAGGAAGAAGCTGTTGCAAAAAAGAGTAAAATCCCAAGACTGGAGGAACTCCCTGGTCAGCCACAGCAAGAAGCTGAGATCCCTCATAAAATCCTCCAAAGCCAGTTATGAAAATAAAATCGCCACTGATTCCAAAGACAACCACAAAGCATTCTACAGCTATGTCAAGAATCTTAATGGCAACACTCAGATCTGCTCTGAGCTACAGCACAATGGCACTAAATATACAGAACCAACCGATATTGCCAACATCCTGGCAGATAGGTTCAGAGCTAATTTTACCCCCCTTTCACCCTCCAAAGGGCCCATCTTGATACCAGAAGAATGCAAAGACCCTGTAATCATGGATGAACAAGTAAAGGCCGCACTCTCCAAAGCCAAGAACACAGCATCCATTGGACCAGACAACATCCCAGGTTGCATACTGCACGAACTACAGAACAAACTGGCACCCCCACCTAAGTACCATGTTCCATCATAGCCTCACCTCAGGCTATGTGCCTACTGAATGCCGCAGAGTGATGGCTACCCCACTCCAAAAAGGGGTTGCCACCACGGATCCCAGAAACTACTGCCCCATTAGCTTGACGAACCTGGTCTGCAAGGCCATGGAAGTATCATTTTGGAGCTTATAAACAAAGACATAGGTAACCTCCAAACCCTGGACCCCACTCAGTTTGGGTTTGTAAAAGCTAGATCATGTCTACTAAACCTGATTAACTTCTTTGAAGCAGTCACTAGAGCTGCAGATGAGGGCAAGGTATTGCACACAGCCTATCTTGACCTTGCAAGGCTTTCAATACCATCCCCCCACTCTGGAATTATAGATAAACTCACTAAACTGGGCATAAATCCCTATGTCACAAGATGGGTGGCCAACTGGCTCACTGACAGAACCCACACAGTAAAAGTAGCCTACTCCAAGTCTGACGTCAGACCAGTGACGAGTGGAGTACCACAGGGTTCAGTCCTGGGTCCTCTCCTGTTCAGCATCTACTTCTCTGAAGTGCAGGCCAACACAGAAGGTCATTGGCTAACAAGGTTTGCAGATGACTGCAAACTGGGAGCCATAACAGAATCAACTAATGATGTAGGCATTCTACAAAAGGGCCTCACAGAGACAGATGCTTGGTGTCAAAGTCATGGCCTCAAGCTCAATGCCAAGAAGTGCATTGTCATCCCCTTTGGGAAAAACTCGGTACCCATGAACTACCACATATGCGGTAGCTCACTAAACACTGAAAGTCTGATAAGAGACCTCAGGACACAGGTGGACAGTAGTCTCTCCTTTGATAACCACATCACCACAGTAGTCAGGAAATCCTTCTATGTGGCACACCTCATCACAAAAGGGTTCTCCTCTAGAAAAAAGGAGGTCATTGTTCCTCTCTACTCATCACTCATCAGATCCATTATAGAGTACAATGCCCCGTTTGGCATGTATCTCACAAGACACCTACAACAATTGGAAAGACCACAGAAATACCTCACTAAGAGTATTACCAGCCTCAAATAGATGCCATACGCAGACCGTCTCAAAAAACTCCAGCTCTACTCCATCACATATCACCTGCTCAGAGGCGATCTCTGCCTAACATGCAAAGCGACATCAAACCCAGAGCTGTTGGACATGCTACACTTAAAGAAATCCCAATCTCTCTGAACTACATGCTCCAGGGACCTAAACCTTGTCACCACAATAAACAGAACATGCTGGAGGGATAGATTCCTGTCCCAGAGACTTCCCATACTCTAGAACAAACTACTTATTCATGTCAAGCTAAGCTCCTCATTGGCCTTCTTTAAGAAAAATGTTGACGACTGGATGGGAAATAGAAAATTTACCCCGGGATCACTTCTGCGGCACTGCTTGACAGGGGCACAGAAAAATAATTTTCTTGGGTGGCAAAAGCCAATGAACCTTTTTGGCTAGGCTTATGTAGGCCCCAGGACCGATAGCCTAGTACCTGCCTATGAACCTACGAACCTATAAGGTATTGATCTGATTTACACTGGTTTATGAATGGAGTTTTTTTTATGAATGAATTTTGTGCATGTGATTCTGTTGGTGTATGCTGATTGGCTTCCGTGCTATTTTAATATAGGTTTATTTACTCATTGTTTATATTGGTCTGATGAAACAGTTTGGTAACCGCAAAAGTACTCACCTTGTTTTATTATGTATTGAAGTGTAGTTTTTTACAGTTTCACTGAGTTTGTTGCTTCTATAGTCACAACTGGTTATATTCCTTCTTGCCATGGTGAGTCAAGTGGTTCTTGTCCCAGGATTTTGCTGTTTGTTTACTACTTGACCTTTACCTGCTTACTGGTCAGTTTTTTCTAGTTTCCCTTGTTGATATGTGTGTAGATGTCCAGGTCAGTAATCCAGGCACAAGGTGGTTACTAGTCACACCATGTGAAAGATGCTAAGCATGAGGCATGGCCTGCATGAGGAAGGGCAAATATTTCAGGGACTGTAAGACATCCTATAATGCATGGAGAGTGACATGGTATATAGAGACCTGGAGCAGAGCACTTGTTGGCTCAAGTGGTGGCCCAGTTGGCAGCCATTGGTTCATCTTTAAGGATATAGCAAATGCCCATTGTTACTCTTCCAGGAGACAGACGCATGGAGCTTTATCACATGCCAGACTCATGCAGATGACACACACCATTTTAGAGACACCATTACTGCCTATGTTGTCCATAGCTGCCTTAGACCCTGGGTGTAGAACTTGCATGGTTATGTTCAATGCTCTCTTGGCTCCACTGCAGAGACAACTCAATGAGCAAGCACTCAGTGTCCTTTAATTCAGCATCATTCTACTCACCTGTAGCCCTACCAATTGTAACACCTACCTCTTACCATTCACAGGGTCATGAATGCAGACATTTACTGCAATATCACATGGGGGCTTCTGCAAGGTTTTTGTACATGCTCCTGAAGTGGTATGTCAATGAACAGGATGACTCCAGTCCTGATTCTGCAAGGCCACATGTTACTCCCAACCATGGTTCAATTCATGGAAGTTCCACATCATGACTGGAGGATGTGTTCTACCCAACCTTCTAGCTAAGTGCATAGCTACCACATCCACCACCCATAGTGCCTTTACCTATGTTACCATTGTGGTCCCATGTAATTGTGGCTCGCTTCACCTACACAAGTTATAATGACTGTTTTCTGCCCACCCCTTTGGTCCGTGTGGGTATGATAATGTCTGATGAACAGGGAAGCCAGTCATTCCACTGTACAGCATAGCCTATGTGTGTTACTGCATGCCTCAGTTTGTATTCTGTGTTGGCCTTGCCCTGATTCATAGTTGTGGATCAAGCACTACGTTTATGCCAGCTCCATAACATATCACACCTGTGTCTGCCTTATGCAGCTAATCATTACAGCAAATTACATACCCAGCTCCTCTTTCACTGCTGCCACTGTCTGTCAGTCCTGCAGTACCCCACACTATTATAACTGCTGTCATAGTACCATGTTATGTAACATGAACATACTGCAATGTGCCACTAGATGTATCCAAAAGTGAAAGTGACCCTTTCAAAATCCAAATACATTCTTAACAATATTCTATGCCTGTATCAATATAATATAGTGCAGTGTTATATATCTTCACCATGATCATGGGCTATGGATAGTGATTATTAGCCACAGATCCAAGGTGTACCCTGCATCTCTTGCAACACACAACAATGGACATCATTATGAGTGGCCAGCTGCCTATGGGACCAACATAGTGAGGATTATATGGATTGCAGTGTGTACATCTACAAGCTAAATGACACCATGGAAAGTCTCCCCACATGAAATGCTAGTATAAATAAACACATTTGCCAGATATGCCTATCATGGGATCTACTTGGATGGTATGCAGATACTCTGCAAGTATTACCTGTGTGTTGTACAACACCTGGAAGTTAATTTAGTAGAAGTCCTTCCACTTGATATAATGGATGCTATGTGGATCAGGTGGAACCTTGATAACATTGTGGGTGCGGCTAATGGCCCCCAGGTCTGCAGGGGAACAGGCTGTGTAATAGATTTCCTGCATGATGGTGGTGCTTTCATCTTCTGCTCGTAGAAACCAAATATGGTTATCCATATGCAGCAGCATCACATTAAACTGATGAGGAATTCACAAGGCTGACACTTGCGAAATTCATAACATGTCCCCTACTGGATGATGAAAATTCCCTATGGTATGGATGGTTAATGCTACAAAACCTCTGTGTCAACTGTGATAGGCATTCCATGCATTCCCCCTTGATTCAATATGAGGGTAGTATGTCTACTAATTCCTGTGTACTGTTTCTATCCAGATGGTAGCTTTTGAAAATATCTCAGTAGTCGGGGTGATATCATCTTAGCCACTGACAGATCTATCTCTGACACATAGGGAAGCAATTTTTCTGAAGGTGGTTGCAAACGCATGCTAATCTGTTATTGCTGTGCTACTCCTAGCATCATAATGTGAGTGTGCTGCTGTACATCAGAAAATGCAGGCATTTGGAAGAGGTCATTGTTGTGGCTCATTGTGTTAATGTTATACATTTCTGAACTACAGTGCCATGTTTGAGTTTATCATTTGCTTACACAGTGGCCCTCATTAGCATGTAGGCACTCATTGGTATCTCATTATGTGATCTTTTGCCAATGATGCATACCATTCTATTTCACCAGTGGTGCAGTAATTCTATATGCGTACTGCTCTCTACTCATTACCATTCACCACTCTGTTTTGTACAATGTTTACAGCTGTTTATTTCTATATACAACTGCATGCTTTCTGTTTAATTCTATTTGTGAAATTTTATCTGAAAAGTTCTGTCTGTAGAATTGTATCTATGGAATTTTGGAATTAATTTTATCTGCAGAATTCTCTGTTTAAAGTTCTAGCTGTACAAATATTTGTTTAGATGTCTAACTATAGAATTCTGTTTAGAATTACATTTGCAGTTCTAGCCATATAATGCTATCCACAGAGTTCTATGTTTAGAATTCTCTGCGTAGAATTCAATTCTCAGAATTTTATCAGATTTGATGTTCTGTATCTATAGAATTCTGTGTTTAAAATTCACTGTGCATAACGCGGTGCCTAAAATTTCCTGTACAACTCTGTATTTTGATGTCAAGCTGTAACATTCTATGTTTAAAATTCTATCTATAGAATTTTGCATTTAGAAGTCTCTCCAGACTTCTGTGTTAAAAATGCCATTATTATTCTATCTGTAGAACTGTGTGTGCTTAGAACTGTGTTAATCATTCTACTCCAGAATTGTTTGCAATTTTAGATGTAGAATTATATCTGTAGAATTCTGTATTTAGAAATCTAAGTACTTGGTCTGTTAAATTTTGCATTTAGAAGTATATTTGCAGAATTCCATGTTTGCAATACTATATTAGAAATATGTATATAGAATACTATATGCAGAATCATTTGCTTAACATTCTGTCTTTAGCAGGACATGTTTAGAATTCCGTGTGCAGAATTCTATCTGCAGAATTCTGTGTTTAGAGGTCTGACTCTAAAATGTTACATTAAGAATTCTGCCTGTATTATCCTCTATTTAGAATTCCATCTGCAGATTACCTCATAAACGAAAGGTACAAAATTGACTAGGCTTAAAATAGACGTGGGTATATTTGCGATGATAAACATATTACGTTTTGTGCAGCAGAGAGTTATGCATGAATTCATATAGCTATATTAGTACCCATTTAACCTGGGGTAGTGCAGGTGCAGAGCCATTTATCTATCAGGTGTTGCTTCAGTTGGCACTTAAAGTGTTTCAGGTTGTAGATTGTTCTTAAGTGGATTGGGATGGTACTCCAGGTATTAGTAATTCAGTGTTAATACAGGGAGTATCCTGCATTGTTGTTAGGTTATTTATGTAGAGTAATAATTTGTCAGTGGGGTGTAGAGGTCCCTTGTTGTGTAATGTTGAATGATGGTGAAGAGATGGAAATTCTGCCGGGTTATACAGTAGTTTAAAGATTGTATTTAACTGTGATTACAATAGAGAATTATTTAGCTTGAGTCAGTTTAACTGTTTTAGAGAAAGGAAGTGTGGTGTGATCTATATTGCTGGTTAGATGTGAATTTGGCTACTTTATTTTAGCGTTGTTCTAGTCTGGCTGATAGAGAGGAGTTGAGATTGGTTAGGATAGGAGATGCGTATAATAGGGTGGGGAGTAGAAAAGAAGTGACTATGTTTTGTCTAGCAGAGACAGTAAGGCAGTGTTTCACTCTACAGAGTCAGCCTAGCTTTTGGTGTGTCTTCTTCATGGCTTGTTGAAGTTGGAGTTCAAATTTCAGGTGGTCGTCTATACCTACACCAATGTGGCCATTCAGTGATTACAGAGTTTGCTGTTTACTTGTCGATGAAGATGTGTTTGCTGAACACGTCTTTCAACAAGATAATACAGACCCTTACAAAGCATGTCATTAAGAAGATGAGCCATTGTAGCAGTCAAAATAAAGGCATACATTTTACTCCATTTCATATTTGATAACTGATGTGCAATGATGCTCAGCTATTTTGTGTGACAGTTTGCAATATTTGCAGCTCATGACATAGACTGAACTTCATTTTTCAAATACAATGAGAAGTGACATTTCTTAATGGTTATATATGGGCATTGAGGGTGCTCCACTTAATCCCTCACATGAGGTATGACCATATATGTTCATAGGTGTGTACTATGCTAATGGCCCTGGAGCCTATATAAGCCTAGCCCAAGAAGATTCCCTGGCATCATGCCATCCAAAGTTAGTTCCCAGAACCACAGAAGGGTGATTGTTTTATAATCCCTTCTGGGACATGCATGTACTTTATTCATCTATTTTTGACAATTCAAGTTTGGAAATGGAAGTACAGGGCAGTTATGAAGAGGGAGAGCAAGCAGAAGGCAGAACAGAAGGTGAGTAAATAAAGAATGAGTAGGGTGGATGTGGGGTAGGAAAAATAAACTTTTTTTGTGGAACAGGTGCCTATTTTTTAAAGAGAAGGGAAACATGGGAACATGGGGAAAGAAGTAAGGGAAGTAAGAGGAAGGTTAAAAGGGTAGGCTAGATAGCAGGATAAGGCATACAAGACTAAAAGGATGCAGGGTAAAACAATGAGAGAAGAGGAACACAATGTTGAAGGAGACAATGGTGAGTAGAGGATTGTTAAACTAATGGGGGTAAGACATGAAACACCAGATAGTGGTATAAGATTGAGTATTCACAGATGCAGTCATTGCCAGCTGAGTCACAATGGGAAAGTACGGGTCACCCTGTGTGCTGTCACTTCTGGGTCTGACTCAGAATGTAAAGCTGGTGCTGCGCAAGGATGCAACCCAACTAGTCACCGGAGCATGGTCTCCATGTGGCTGATATGGGTATCCAACCTCCTGTCAATCATATCCCAACAATGTCACCAGCTGCATATAGGTGGCAATGATGTCACATCTACTCACACTGCTACTGGTAGGTAATTCTGTACCAGCCTTCGGTGCAAGGCTACCTGATGCAGAAGTTGCAGGAAAGGTAGGAGGTGTAGAGGCAACTGTGGCAGGCTAGGATGAACCTGGAGCTTCAACTATTGATAGTGGTGGTACTGCTGCTGCTGCAGTTACCACCTGTGGGATCTGACAGGCCTTGTCAGTAGGCTGGTTACAGACTGCTATGCTGCTACATTTAATGGCAAAACAAATGGAAAAATGTATTTAAGACAAAGAATAGTGAGAAAACAGAAGAGAAATACTAACATAATGGAAATTGCAGTCTAACTATTGTTGCTAATGATATAATTAAACAGAATACACTTCGCAAAGCATTACAGTCATGGATGTCAGAAGCCTTTATATCTCTCCTTCCCTCTCTTTCTCTCTCTATATGTATAGGTGTGTATATGTTTGTATATGTGCATGTATGTATACGTGTGTGTGTGTGTGTGTGTGTGTGTGTGTGTGTGTGTGTGTGTGTGTGTGTGTGTGTGTGTGTGTGTGTGTGTGTGTGTGTGTGAGGGGACTGTGAAATGTGTGAGTGTGAGTTTCGTTTGTGTGTCTGTGCGATCTCTGAGTTAGAATATATAAGTAGGGGGGTGGGGGGATCCTGCTTATCTCTAGTGTAGAATAATTTATTTGATTGTAGGGGGGAGTTGTGTGTGTGTTTATGTGTGTGCTGTATGTGTAGCGTACCTTCAGGATTTTGAATTTCGCAGTTATGCGGTTTTGGAATTGTGTGTTGTGGTTGGGTTTTCGACTATGTAATTTCGAAATACTGAAATTCAGGATTTCGGTATTTCAAGCTTACACAGTGGACCCATATATATATATATATATATATATATATATATATATATATATATATATATATATATATATATATATATATATATACACACACACACACACATATATATATATATATATATATATATATATATATATATATATATGTATATACATATATATACCTATACTGACAGAGAGAGAGAAATGTGTGGGTGTATGTATCTAGAGAGGGTAGACATAAAACAACAGCAAGTGTGACATGCAGTATTACTGACAGAAGTTATAAAGCTGGGGCTATTTATTCAAACCAATGTGTGCCTGTGTTCAGAGGTGCATTTTGATGTCTGAGAATACTGTACATATAAAAAGTAAATATGCCTTTCAGACAAACATATTTTAAACACAGGTGCTAGGCAAAGGACAGCAAACCAATATGTCCAGCAAACCAATACATATTACATATATGGATTATGCATTGCTGCAGGAGAATGTATAAAGAAACACTTCTAACATTGCATAATGATAGTAATACTTTTGATCTATGCCAGTGCTGACAGATGTGACATTGGTGTATAAAAGCTATACATTATTTTTTAATGACTACTAGTGTTACTATTAAAAGCCATAGATTTTTATCACAGCATGTATACTCAACCAGGCACTCTCTTAGGCACTCCAGGTTGCTCCTCTGCAGCTGCCTATTCCTTTTGATCTCTTTATGTATAAAAAGCGCATCATGAAAATTTGATGGTAGTATGCAGTGGTAGGCTATTTGATTAGCTAAAAGAAGTTATACTTATCTTACAGTAGTAGTGACTGCACCTTAACTTCATCTTCTCATCAGCAAAACATGTCAGGATTTCAAAGTCTCATGTCACTGAAATGGTGACAGCACTGTTCTCCCATGTGTGTGATGCCAGCAGCATGATTGCCTTGCCCGGATTATTCCAGACATCAGTCTTTTACTGTGACCTGGTATTGCCCTCCTGCAGGAACCTCCAGCTGTATTAATTCTGTAAGATTTTATGTATTTATTTTATTGATTTAACATTTGTTTACCGGGAAAGTCTGACTTGGAACGAAGCCAATTTTCAGAGGAGGGCCAGGGAGAAATGCTCCAGATGCATGTTTTTGTGACATGGGAAGAAACTGAAGCACCCACACAAAACCCACACAAATGCAGGGAGGACATGCAAACTCCACACAGAAGTCACCCCAGCTGAGAATCAAACCGGAGATCCTCTTGCTGTGATGGGACAACGCTACTGCACCACTGCACGGCTGATGTCAAGAAAAGTCTTGAACTTATCCTCACACTACTTCTGTACTCCAAATGGAACGTTACCCTTTCCTTTTCTAGCCATGATGTCTCACCTTAAAGAGTCCAGGAAACATGGCAGATGACTGGTACTCAAAGCAGTTGTCACATGTTCTCTCTGCTGAGGAACAACAGGCACCTCATTTGCATGACAAATAGCAAACTCAGAAAAATATAGGTATTATATTATCGTTTCCAATAGCACTTCAATGATTCAGTGACTATCTGATGATAGTTAAATAAGAAATAACAATTCTCTCAACCCTAAACTAATTGCTGCCTGTGAGTACATAGAGCTGCTAGCCAGTGCTCAGGTATTTGCACATCATTGTGTAGAAATCGGGTCCCTATTAAATTATCGAGTGTTTCAAAGTTTGAATGTCATATGGCCGACATGAAAAGTTTGAAGGTGAAAGGCAACGGCTCCGCACGTGCACAATGGGAAAATTTCCCTTTTCTGCACTGAAGTGCAGTCTCAGAGTTGGTATATTTAAGTAGGGGGGGGTGTGGGTCAGAGCAGGAAGGTAAGTGTTTTTTTTTTACATTTTTATTATATATTCGAAGATTCAAGTTTCGCTCATATATTGCCGAACATATGAGGTTCGAAATTTTGAAGCTTCGAATATATAATATAGACCCTAGAAATCACCACAATGTTTATCAGTTTTTTGAATGATTCAGAAATAATAATGAGATGAGACCAATTATCCAATCTTCATGCACAGAGGGATGAATCTACATGATGTAAGTATGACAAGAATGACGCAGCCTCATCACTCAGCGGAAGAAAATTTCTATAACCAGAGTTTGAATACTGCTAAGGTATGTACTTGAAGATATATTCCTTCTCAAGAAGATAACTGTTTACATAAGACAAGTGCTACTTTTTAAACATCTATTTCTTTGTACAGGGGCAGGATTTGCTCTGCAGTTTACTCTAATGGCTATAATGGATATCAGTTGACAGTACTTTTAAATAAGTTGTCCAAAACTGAATTACTAGGAGCATTGGAAGTGTACTGAATGTAGTAGCATGCAGAACTGTTGGGGTAGATGATAGAGACTCCTCCTAATGTTATACTGAGAGTAATGTAATACTATTGAAGTGTTCTGTGCCTCACACATATGAAATTAACCACAGCCTTTTTAACAGTGATATTGTAAAGGCTAAATGTTGTTCTTCAGTTGCAGTTATGTGTTTGTTTTGTTAAGAATGTGTCTCAGTACACATACATGCTTGACATTTACTTAAAGAGTATGGGATGCAGATATCTCACTCTCAAGCACAACTATAGCATACTATATGCCATAGCAAGATAGTAGTAGTGCAAGTTTTAGTAAGGTTCATGCTGGAACACGGCTGCTAATTCCACTGTTTTCCATGTGATCATAGTTTTGTCAAAAACTAATTAGGGCCTAAATATTTATTACATCTGGTAGTGCTTCCACATCTACTTGCACATCCTAGTTTACAGATGCTGAGAATGAGGTAGTACTGCAGGGCTACACCTCCATGGGTGATCAGTCTTTAATGTCCTTTCTACTGACCAGCCTTTCCATGACTGTGCCTGAGCTGAAACTGCCTTAAGTGTTAATCCTGTGGTTGGCCACGATAAGAACTATGACATGGTCTACCACAAGGCTATGAATATGATCACTCACAGATCAGAAGACCTGGCATGGGAAGGAAGGGCAACAGGTGGTGGACCATCAACCAAAACGATGAGCTCCTAGCCTCACTTAAAGACAGCACTATCTCTACAGAGTCCCACAATCTGGTGCTGGATGCTTGGGAAGAGCTAGGCAAGCCTCAGAGAGTTTCAACTGCAGATGACCCAGGTAGGTGGTCTTTGTTCAGTTTATCAACAGCTGCATGTCATCATTACCTCATAGTCTCCCTAAGCTTCATTACATCTGTCTAACTTGTGGAAAATACACACACACACACACACAGGTGTGTGTGTGTGTGTGTATACAGATATATGTATGTATATGCATCTATATATATATATATATATATATATATATATATATGGATAGATATATCTATATCTATCTATATGTATGTATATATATATATATATATATATATATATATATATATATATATACATATATATATATATATATATATATATATATATATATATATATACACATATATATATATATATATATATATATATATATATATATATATATATATCTCCTCAATCCCTTTTACACATTTTTGCACATGGGGTCGGGGTGTCACTTCAGTATTGACAATCATCTCAAGCCAAGGTTATACACCACCAGGTGGCTAGCCCTGCCTCAGTAGTTCATTTGTACCACTCACTCAGACACACACTCTCACTTATGGCCAATTTAGAGTGTCCAATCCATCTACTGCATCTCTTTGAAATGTGGAAGGAAACAGGAGCACCCGGAGGAAACCCATGTGATTGCCATGAAAACATGTAGACTACACACAGAAGGCAACCCAGATGAGAATCAAACCAGAGAACCTCTTGTTGTGAGGCAACAATGCTAACCACTACACCACTGTATATGTATATATATCTATAAAGTTCAGGGGTGTAGGTAACTGGTTCCCTGCAAAAAAACATATGCAATACACCCTTCAGAGATTTGGCATTTGGGTTTATGTGTTCAGGTTGAAATAGTGGGATTATATCATTTCAGCATTTATAGGGACTTGTTTAATTTTCCATTATTTTTTATTAATCGTCTGCTGTACCCTGTGAGTTGGAATTCAGTCAAAGTTTCAGCATATAATTCTATGTTTACAAGTATATCAACATATGTCTATCTAGTGAATTCTGTAGTTAGAATTCTCTTTATACCAGAAGTCTACCTGTAAAAAAAATCAGTATTCTGTGTTTAGAATTTTATCTGTAAAATTATGTGCTTAAAATTCTTTCTGCATATTTCTGTATTTAAAATGCTGTTAAATTCTGTGTTTAGAATTATACCTGTACAATTATAGAGTTTTCTCTGTAGGCTGAAGTGTTAAGAATTATATCCATGTACTTCAGTCTACAGACTTCTGTCTGTAAGATTATTATGAGCTTAGAACTCTGTTGTTAATAATTCTGTATGCAGTATTCTTTGTAATTTTATACAAAGAATTTCGTTTTTCACATTTTGTCAGTAGATGTTTGACTGTAGAATTGTGTGTTATGAATTCTATCTGTAGAATTCCGAGTCTGCAGTTTTCTCTGTAATTTAGTGTTTATAACATGTTTATAATATGTTATGGTATGATAAAAACAGCTTCATGAAAGTTGACATTCTGAAAGGCCAAAAAAAAAAGCTACCCGAAATTCAAAAGGCCAAAAAAATCTATTTTTAATTCACACCCTGAACTTATATACCTATATATATATATATATATATATATATATATATATATATATATATATATATATATATATATATATATATATATATATGTAAGTATATACCAGTTTCACAATTGCACCAACTTGGACAAGGGAAAAGTCTCACTAAAGGATTAAATCATTGCCCGCATACAATTAGAAATTGTACTAGCAATGATTTCCAATGGGAATCAGCATTTGGCATTATACCGGTCATCTTTTGTTTTTTGTGTGCTGTTGACACTACAGTAATTTCACCTCAAACATGTGTAGAGGAGCCATATAGAATGATTTATTATAATAGATGTAGCATTCTATATTGCTCATTATACCTATTTAATTTTGTTTTGTATTTTAAAAATAGAATTCTGTTTATAGAATTTCATCTGTACAATTCTGTGAGCTGAATTCTATCTGAGAATTATGTGATTAGAATTCTTAAAATTCTTCTAAAATTGCAATTCTGTGTGAATTATGTGCTTAGAATTCTAAAAATTATTCTAAAATTGCATTCTATGTTAAATATACTATATGTAAAATGTTATATTTATAATAATATTTATAGTATTCTGCATCTGTAATTCTTCTGAATTCTGAACTTCAAACTGTATATGTACAATCATGTGCAACTTTCTGCATTTATAATTCTGCTGTAGAGTTCAGTGTACAGAACTCTGTGTTTAAATTTTATCTGCAGATCTTTGAGATTAGAATTCCTTATCTAGAATTGTATCGTGTTCTATCTTAGAACTTTATCTTTAAATTTCAATACAAAGAATTTTGTCTCTGACATTATGTGTCCATAGAATGTTATATGCAGTACTCTGGAAAAATCGGTATTTCAAGTTATTCCATAGTTAGATTTGTGTTTGCAAAATTGTTTTGGAATTCTGTTAGAAAAATATGTATTAATGTGTATATGCTTAATGCTAATTAACAATCAAAAGAATTAACACGTTTTTCATTCTATTTTACATGCACTGTGATATATATAAGTTGAGTTTCATATGAGACTGAAAAAGATGCTTTTTGAAAACTGCAGTATGCTTTCTGAAACTTGCAAGATGCCCTCTGACCTAGTAATTGCTAGTACAGCAATATTCATGTTTATGCCTTTTGGAAATGTACTTGAGAAGCAGGTGCTTATTTGCTAGGTCAGGAACGAATGAATGAACAATACTATATTCTGTAAATGTAATGATTTTAAACAATCAGCTCTGTTTGAAGCATGAGAACATGTGCAGCTGCAGAAGCTTAGAGATAAAGTAGACAAAGGATTATTAGAGAAATGAACTGTTAGCATTGTGCTTGAATTAGCCATAGTACCTTGAATGGTAACATAACATGTATCTAACTGGTGGTAATCATGGCCACGTTGTTTTCCTCAGGAAGTTTCTCACAAAAATTGTTAAATCAGCAGAAATTCATGGGAATGATGGTCAACAAATGATGATGAAAAGGCTGGTAATCTATTAAGTCAGCTTGGTAGGCCATGTCCAGTTAGAGAATGTATAAAAATGAAAGTATTTCCTGTTTCTAGTTAGACAAACTCTGTAATAGTACGTTTTTGTCTCCTTGCTGCAAGATTAAAGTGCCTTAACCTGAACCTACCGTGTTTTGATCATTTTTAAAGTATATTTTTCCTTTGACAGTTTGATCCTTCGGACCGGAAAGTACCTCTCGCTCTAGGCCTAGGTCAGAATTGGGCCCGGTGGCATGCATCCGTATGGAGAAGAGGCCAAATCGGCTCTTCTGTTTTGAAAGACCTCCGACTGAATTGTCGTTCGAAAGAGGCCAGCCACTGTTTCTGATCTGGGATTGGAGGACGAGTCAACGATCCGGTGGATCAACTCACGGAGGGTCAGGCAAGGAGGAATTTACCTTATTTCTGTTTTAAGATCAGGGACTAGTTGCAGAACTGTTTTTGTCAGGAAGATTTGCATGTGCAGATCAGGGACAAAAAAGGTTACTGTCTTGTCATAGATCAGGGAAACAGAATAGGTAGGCAGTTATTCTAGACAAACTGTGAAAAGGTGTAGAACCGTGGTACCACGTGATAAGAAGGGTTACGTAACAATTTACAGCTTAGCCAAGGCAACATGGGAAATCAGTGCACGAAAACTTCCCGAGACCCGCCCCTAACTGAAGATGCGAAATATATGCAATTACAGGGTGCCAACAATGTTAAGTACTATACAAAATGGGTTGATAAGTATAAATTCGATGGAAATTTAGATAAAGTTGCACTTATTAAACTTGTCAGGCAACTTAAAACAGATGCAAAAGGTCAATTAAAAAAGCAACAACAATTAGGAGTTCCTCAGGCACATAGGTGGCTTGAGGAAGCAAATCGCAGGGAACAAAAGATTAAAAATTCAAAAACGATGTTCTTAGACAAAGAAGATAATAACTTGGTAATAGCAACTGCCCCTCCTCCGCCCCCTCCGCTTCCCTTACCAGGATATGAAGCGAGTGGACAAGCTGATCCACCTCTGCTATACCCAGCTGTTTCTACAGCATCAAAACCATTTGTCAGGGATCCTATCGAGACAAGGTCTCGAACACGCAACTTGAGAGGGGAGATTGAATTATATGAAATAAATAGAAAATCACAAGCTATGAGTGAGGAAGAAATATTTCCACTCATAGAAGTACCAAATCCTCAGGCAGGACAGGATCCGACTCTTTTAGTTTATAGACCGTGGACACCGGAAGATGTCCGGAAAGCCACGGAGGGAATTCCCCATCCGAAAGTGAATTTTCGAAAATTTTTAGAAGACTTACAGGGTATGAGATTAAGTTACCATTTGAATGGAGAAGAAGTAGAAAAAGTAGTTAGACAAATCATAGGTCCAGATTGGCACATGATCAGTGGGAAATGGAATCCCCGTGACGCAGAGCTTAGACCACTCCCACATACTAATGCAGAACTGGACAACAGAGTGAAAGGTCTGACAGACCGAATCTCTGAAAAATGGAAGCCTTGGGCTGATTGGACTTGCATTAATCAGTGCATTCAACAAGAAGGTGAAATGGTTGATAGATATTATGCTTGATTATTAGAGTGTTTTAATAACCACTGCGGAATGCAGATACCAGAAAATCAGACACATGATTCCCCATATGAGCAACAGCTGAAGAATGCATTCTTGAAAGGTAGTATAACTCCGATTAGCAGCTTTATTACGAAGCACATGGTAGATCATCGTACGAGTATTTTGCAGCCATTACTTGAATATGCAAGACATGCAGAAAGACATTTTAATAGTAAAAAGAAAAAGAAAACTCAAGTGTTTTCAGCAGAAGATGGGTCAGAAGTTTTTGTAGTACAAACTGGAAGAAAGGGTAAAAAAAATACCCAGGGAAACAAACAATCTGATAAACGATCAGAAGATTTTGAAGAAAGAAAGAAAAGAGGTGAATGTTTTAAATGTGGGAAAAAAGGACACTTAGCAAGGGATTGCAGGCTAAATAAAAAGGTGACTGCAGAAAATAAGGAGGATGAGGAATGACTATATGATAGTCAGGAATCACTGAATAAAAATAAATGGGAAAAGACAAGTGCAAATGTGATAGCAAGGGTAGAGGATGTGACAGAAGGGGTAGAGAATGTACATGAATTTGTAGATGTTGAAGAAAATGAAATTTTAGACCTAGCTTTATTGAGCCTAGAGCTTTACTTAGCAGACACAAAACCGGAAGTGACACTTCTAGTAGAGGGGAGGGAAGTCACATTTTTGTGTGACTCAGGGGCTTCATGGACCCTGATACATCCTTCCAAATTACCGGAAGATTCAGAATCACCAGATTATATACTAGTGAAAGCAGCTAATGGACAGCTGTATCGGGAGCCACTCTCCCATGATATAGCAATAACAGACGCCCGTTTCAGGAATGACCCAGAAAAGTAAAATTGTAGTTTCTGCAAAATGCCCAGTAAATCTTTTGGGTAGAGACTTAATGCAGATATTTGGCATAGCCGTAGTTCCAACCATGCAGGGTACGGAAGCACAGCGACAAATGGACACTTTTGTAGTGCGACCAGAGGGTGAGACAATATGTGGATATTATTGGTACAGCCAGGACTTGGTTATGACTGGTCCAGGGGCAGTAACCGAAGAACTGATGAACGTAGCCATCAGTAAATCCCCCTCCCTCAACATTGACAAACAGCATTTGTTGCATTGTACTCTATATTACTGTAATAGACCAGGACCTGATAAAGAATATGAGCAGGAGTTGTTTCAAAACCATGCAAACAGACTAGTGTTACGAAACCTGTACTGGGACACAGAAGGAAACAGTGTAATAAGCTGTTCATTGCCCCAGGAATTTTTAGCACTTTACAAATCTAATCGATTGCCACATGTTAGCTTAACTAAAAATAGAAGTTTGAAATGGGCAGACTTAGGAGAAAAAGTCACTAGGTGGGAAAAGCAAACAGAATTAGAACTCTCCGAACAAGGAGTACAGAGGCAGAAATTGAATTGGATAACACAGACACACCCAGCTGTGCACTCACAGGCTAGTGAGAATAGCTGAGTATTACTCTTATTGGAAGAAGAGGAAAAAGCCTTATGGAACATACCAGAGACTCTCTGGTCAACAGGGAAATCAGATGTAGGGCTTATTCGAACAGCAGGACCAGTTACTATTATGCCAAAATCAGCATTTAGACCTCAGAAAAGACAGTATCCCTTGAGAAAGGATGCAGAGATAGGGATCAAACCTATAATAGCAGCCTTACTTAAGGAAGGAGTCTTAATAGAATCTCCCGATTCACCATGTAATACACCCTTATTTCCTGTTAGGAAAGCAAACGGGGAAAGGCGTATGGTCCAAGATTTACAGGCTGTAAATAATGCAGTTATACCCAGGGCACCAACGGTGCCAGATCCGCACACCTTATTGAATGATTTAAAGCCTCGGCAAAAGTATTTTTCTGTGGTAGATATTAGTAATGCATTTTTCTCAATACCGATACACCCCGACAGCCAACATTGGTTTGCATTTACATTTCAGGGGAAACGGTATACATATACGAGATTACCACAGGGATATTGTGAAAGTCCAACAATATTTGCACAAGAAATGGCAAGCAACCTGGCGGGATTTATCCCACCGAAAGGTAGTCAGATTTTACTTTATGTAGACGACATTCTGCTGGCAGCCCCCACCCAGCAAGAATGTAGAGAGGACACCATAGCATTATTACAGTTTTTAGCTACTCAAGGGCACAAAGTAAACAAAAACAAACTACAACTTTGGAGAAAACAAGTTAAGTACTTGGGATATGTAATATCCAAAGAAGGTAGAATATTAGATGAAGATAGAAAAACAGCAATATTACAAGTGCCTAGACCAACTACCAAGAAGGAAATTATGTCCTTCCTGGGAACTACTAACTTTTGTCGAAGTTGGATACCAAATTATGCTTTGGAATCTGCTCCACTGACTAATTTGATATTCAAAAAGCCGATGGCAGCACAGGATTTATTACAATGGACACCAGAAGCAGAAGCAGCTTTCTGCAAGCTGAAACAACTGATAGCATCATCCTTAGTTTTAGGATTACCGAACTATCATAAGCAATTTTTCCAAACTGTAGACTGTAAGCAGGGTTATATGACATCAGTGTTGACACAGCAACATGGGGACAAACAACGCCCCATAGCTTACTATTCATCACAGTTAGACCCAGTGGCGCGATCCCTGCCCCACTGAGTACAAGCAGTAGTTGTAGCTGCAATGGCAGTGCAGGTTTCGGCCTCAGTAGTGTTATTCCACCCTCTCACATTGAGAGTGCCTCATGCAGTCGCAATTATTTTACTGCAAGAAAAAGTAGCATATCTTTCCTGTATGACTATACTGTTGAGCCAACCTCATATGACAATTGAACGATGCACAACTTTGAATCCGTCAACCTTGCTCCCGACCCCTGCAGATGGCAAACCGCACTGCTGCCTGCAGGAGATTGAGTAAAAGACATTACCTAGACAAGACCTTACAGATGTTCCCTTGGATGATGCCGAGGTGACATACTATGTGGACGGCTCGTGCAGGAGGGGTCCTACAGGACAGACTTTAGTGGGGTATGCAGTCGTTTCTGATACTGAAACTTTAGAAGCAAAATCTTTACCACACAATTTATCTGCACAAGCAGCAGAATTGATTGCCTTGACAAGGGCATGTACCTTAGCAGAAGGTAAGAAAGTGAATATTTTTACTGACAGTCAGTATGCTTTTTCTACTGTACATGTTTTTGCGCAGCAGTGGAAAAATAGAGGAATGATAACATCTACTGGTAAACCAATTAATCATGCGCAATTTATTTTAGATTTATTAGACTCTATTCAGTTACCTCAAAAAGTAGCTATTTGCAAATGCGTAGCTCATACCAAGCAACAGGATAAAATTTCAAAAGGTAATGTGCGGGCTGATACAGCTGCAAAACATTTTCTTTTGAGTGAGGAATTACAACCCTCTGAGATTTTAGATTTAGAAATGTTGAAAACAATGCAGACACTTACTGCAAATGTAGAAAAACAGAAGTGGATAAAACAAGGAACAATTCTTGAAAAGGGACTGTACATCTCCAAGGAAAAGAAACCAATTCTGCCATCTAACTTGTTTAGATATGCAGCTTTGTTGAGCCATGGGCAGAGCCATGTCTCAACAGGGGGGATGGTACAGTTAGTGAATTGAGTGTTTACAACGTATGGATTTACAAACTACACAAAAAAATTTTGTGCAGCATGCCATGTTTGTAACAAGCATCATGCACAAGGGGCATTGAAGCCTAAGCAAGGGAGTTTCCCTACACCACCGTATCCGTTTCATACTATTTGTATGGATTTTATAGAATTGAATAAATGTGAGAATAAAAAGTATTGCCTTATCATTATAGATATGTTTTCCAAATGGGTGGAAGCTTTTCCAACTAAAAATCCAGATGCAGCTACTGTTGCAAAGGTCCTTGTTAAAGAAATTATACCCAGATTTGGCATACCGGAAAAGATTTATAGTGATAACGGTACACATTTCGTGAATCAAACAGTGCAAAAACTTATTCGCTATTTTGGAATATCGTTAAAAAATCACTGTGCTTACCACCCCCAATCTGCAGGATTAGTAGAGAGACATAATGGGGTGTTGAAGAATAAGCTTAGGAAATTGATGAGTGAGACACAAAAGAACTGGGTGCATTGTTTGCCTCTAGCACTGTTGAGCATGAGAACTGTTCCAAATGCAAAGGGATTGACTCCTTTTGAAACTTTGTATGGGAGGGCATATTATACACCTCAGTGGAAACCTCTCATGTCTGCAGAGCAAGAGGCTGACAGTTCACTTGCAGGGTATATGAGACGATTTTTGAATAACAAACTTTTGCAGTTAAATTCTGTTTCAGATAAAGAGCAACCGAAATCGGAAGCACCAGTAGCCCCAGGCACCTGGGTCTGGGTGAAGATTGTGAAGAAAAAGAACTGGAGTTCTCCGAAGTGGGAAGGGCTGTACCAGGTACTACTGTCAACACCCACTGCAGTCAAGATGGCGGAGCGAGCTTCCTGGATTCATTTGACGCACTGTAAACTGGTTAAGAACTTTGAATTGGACAAAAACTTTGTTACTGTTGTACAACAAGAACATAATGGCCAGGTACAGAGTGAATAGAGACATTGAGCAACCTCAGAAAACTTGTATGATCATTTTGATAGCTATGCTAATCACATTGTTCTTTTTGTTGTGGCCACTCCTTTTTCCTGCCACAAAAGTTGAATTGATTAAACGTAATGAGCCAAACATAGACTGGCATCCGAACTTTAACACTTATCAGGCAATTACACGTGTGTATGCTGAGACTTTTAATGTTTCGAACTGCTGGGTCTGCACGGGCATACCAACAGCATACAGGGGTTTATTGATGGCTGCTATCCCCCTAGGGGTCAATGAGACCTGGGAAAATCTGGTTTTTGACACAGTTGCTATTAAAGCATATGATAAGGTAGCACTGTATTTGTCTGTAACACAAAAAGGAATTGTATGTTTTTACAAAAATGATACCATCCAAGTGGGATGGAGCAAGTGTAATGTCACCGTACAGTATAAATGTTATACAAAAGCAAATGATTTAGGTGAATATTGTAGTACGGATTACAACTCATTTCTTAAATCTACGCATAAGACTCTTGATCAGGTACAACGTAACCCTATACTTTTTAAACAGTTATCTGTAATAGATAGGAAAATGTTTCATGCAGGGCAGTCATTTCATAACAAAGTGACAACTAAAGTAGAGGACTGTTATTTTCTGTGTGGTAAAAAAGCATATAAATGGTTACCTGAGAATTGGTCTGGCAGTTGTTTTCTGGGATACCTGGTCCCGGCCATATGACACACTGCACTTTTGCCTCAGGGAAGTATTCGAAATACCCGAGATGTAACCAAAAAGACTGTTAAGAAACCTGAGAATCCAGTGGGATGGATCGAAACAGGCTGGAAAGACCATCGTAATGTGGGAACCAAACTTGCGCACATGGACTTGAGTGATGCTGTCATATCATGGGCAGGCATATTACCTGCATATGGTGCAGTTAAATCGATTTGGGAGCTGCGAAAACTGTCTAAACTTCTCGAAGTAATGAGTAATGCGACTTTTTCTGCTCTTGAACTGATAACTGATAAACTGAATGACATGAGAACTGTAGTGCTCCAAAACCGAATGGCTCTTGACTTCACCCTAGTGGTGAGGGGTGGGACGTGCGCTTTAATCAAAGAAGAATGCTGTGCATTTATTCCTGATCATCAGCATGAGATTAACGATCATCTTGAGGTGATTCAGCAAGTGTCGGCCATGACCAAACCAGGCCCAAACCTTCTGACAGACTTTTTCCAGAATGTATTTGGGGGGTGGGGTTCCATCCTAATGAACATATTGATTGCCATTGGGGTAGGATTACTCCTAATAGGAGTTTGTGTTTGTTGTGGAATTCCCTGCATGAAAAAATTAATCAAAGAATTCATAGATATATCAGTATATGAGACTATGTATCAAAGTATGGAATTTGAAGAGCTGCTAGAATGTGAAACACTTTCATAAAAGTTTAGACTAAATGACTTTCTTAACTGCAAATCCTGATTGGAAGAGGTTAGGAAAAGAAGCAAACTGTTTATTCTTTTTTGAAAATAGAATTAAAAAGTATTAACAGGAGGGAAATGTTAGAAAAATATGTATTAATGTGTATATGCTTAATGCTAATTAATAATCAAAAGAATTAACACGTTTTTCATTCTATTTTACATGCACTGTGATATATATAAGTTGAGTATCATATGAGACTGAAAAAGATGCTTTTTGAAAACTGCAGTATGCTTTCTGAAACTTGCAAGATGCCCTCTGACCTAGTAATTGCTAGCACAGCAATATTCATGTTTATGCCTTTTGGAAATGTACTTGAGAAGCAGGTGCTTATTTGCTAGGTCAGGAACGAATGAATGAACAATACTATATTCTGTAAATGTAATGATTTTAAACAATCAGCTCTGTTCAAAGCATGAGAACATGTGCAGCTGCAGAAGCTTAGAGATAAAGTAGACAAAGGATTATTAGAGAAATGAACTGTTAGCATTGTGCTTGAATTAGCCATAGTACCTTGAATGGTAACATAACATGTATCTAACTGGTGGTAATCAAGGCCACGTTGTTTTCCTCAGGAAGTTTCTCACAAAAATTGTTAAATCAGGAGAAATTCATGGGAATGATGGTCAACAAATGATGATGAAAAGGCTGGTAATCTATTACATCAGCTTGGTAGGCCATGTCCAGTTAGAGAATGTATAAAAATGAAAGTATTTCCTGTTTCTAGTTAGACAAACTCTGTAATAGCACATTTTTGTCTCCTTGCTGCAAGATTAAAGTGCCTTAACCTGAACCTACCGTGTTTTGATCATTTTTAAAGTATATTTTTCCTTTGACAAATTCTATCAGTAGAATTTTTTGTTTAGAGTTAAGTGTTTAGAGTTCTTTTTGGTATAATTATATGTACAGAATTATATGTATACAATGCTGTTTTTAAAAGTTTCTATGTAAAAGTTTGTATTTAGAATTCTATCCTGCAAAAATTCTATTGGTAGATGCATGTGCTTAGAATTCTTTACTTAGTAAATATGTCTCTAAGACGTTTATTCTACGTCTGTGTTTACAATTGCATGTGTAGAATTCTATGTCGGTTATTCTAATCATGGAATCCGATTTCAAATTATATGCACAAAATACCAGCTATATAGTTTCTCTTGAATCATTTTCCCATATAGAATTCTATTTGTAGAATTTTTTGTTTCAATTCTGTCCATAGACTTTTGCTTGTAGAATTATATGTTTATAGTTCTTTCTGCAGAATTCTGTGTTCAGCATTCAGTATGTTGAGTACTATCTGAAGTCTTTTATTTGTAGAATTCTATGTTTAGAATTATGTGCTTAGAATTGTATCCACAGGATTCTATAGCTTCTGCTATGGTCGGATGAAACTGAATGCACCTGGGATTAGAATCCTCGAACTGTAATTGCAAAAAAAAAAAAAAAGGCTGAAAAACAAACCTCACACAATACACACTCTCCTAACTTATATATATCAACTCCATGGTCACACCAACTTGAAGAAGGGAGAAATTCCCCCCCAAAAGGGAAGCACTGTTAACAGAACTCACTGACAGTGATTTTCTATGGAGGAATTGCATTTGTCAGGGGGTTTAACCTCAGCCAACTAAAGTTCAAGAATGTAATCTTTGTCCAGCTATAAGTTACACAATTCTGTCTCTAGAACTCTATTTTGAATTCTATCTGTAGCATTATGTGAATAAAATGGTATCTGTCAAATTCAATCTATAAAGTTCTGTATTCAGAATTCTGTTTCTAGAATTCTATGTTTGGATTTTGGGGAATTATATCAATATTTATTTATGTTTATAATTATCTCCACAGGCTTCTCAATTTTCAATTCCATGATTACAAATCTATATTAATAATATATTAATAATTCAATATAATTATTTGGAAGTGTATATGCAGATACCTAACTGCAATATTTTGTGGCTATAATTCAAATAATTAGAATTGTGCATTTAGAATTTTATATTTAGAACACTAGTTGTAGATTTCCATTTCCAGAATTTTGCATTAAAATTCTCTCTTTAGAATTCTGTGTTTAGAATCCTACCTATAGCATGCCATGTATGAAATTCTAATTATAGATTTCCATGCATTGAATTCTGCTGAACTCTATGTTTTCACTACTGTTTGTGGAATTTCCTCTGTAGAATTCTATATAGAATTCAATATGTAGAACTCTGTGTTTGGAATTCTTTCTGCAAGGTTGTGGTTTGAATTGTGCCTGCAGATTTCTATATCTAAAATTTTGTGTTTTAAGGGAATCCGTAGAGTTTTCTGTTCAGATGCCTGGCTGTAGAATTCTGTGTTTGCAATATTATTTGTAGATATGTATCTGTAAAGTTGTTTGCCTAAAGCTATTTCTATAAAAGTTTATGTTTAGAATTTTCTTGTACAATACTATATATTGAATTTGAGCCACATAATTCCCTTTGTAGAATTATCTTTTTGGACAGATGTATGCCAAAGGTGGTATTATAGTAAATGATTGGCCTAATAAGGGCTAAGTAAAGGGGGACAGTTTCATCTCTAAATCTAAATACAATCCCTTTGTTTGTAAGCTGTGCAATATAGAAGGCCTTTCTTATAACAGACACATGCTGGTCGAAAGTTAGGTCACTGTCCATATAAGTTTCTAAATCCCAGCACATGGGACAACCCTTAGGAGCATATTGTAAGTGTTTTAGTTCCATGACTTCCCAAAGGATCCAATAATGCATTTTTTTGGTACTTAATTTCAGTCCATGATTTTGACATCAGTTATTTTTGACAAACCTTCCTGCAGGGTGGCTAAGTTATTTGGGGATTCAATAACTGCTTAGATGTTCATCGTGTTACCCTGCTGCAGTCATCACACTTGGGTTATCCTGCCATCAGCCGGTCCCTCAGTCGGCCCGAGTTCCAAAGTCTTGGTCCGGCGTCGGTTGCTGTCGCTTCTTCCCTGACATCAGTGCACCAGGGGTATATAAGAGGCATCTGACGCCATTTTCTTCAGTCTTTCTTGCCACGTGGTGCCTGAAGCAGAAGCAGTTCGCAAGTGCCGGTAGGCTGACACCTGAGATTTTCGAATCGAATTTCAGTCCGAAGTCTTCAATAAAGCTAAGTACCCCGTTGGGGAACCTTTTCTTGCCTCAGTCCGATGTCAGAAAAAGTTAACAATTGCATTTCTTGTGGGAAGCAAATACCTCATAAGGACTTCCATTCTTATTGTATTCCTTGCCTAGGCCCAGGCACAGGTTGTCAGTTTTGTGCTAGGTTTAATAAACGAACTATCAAACGCCGTTTTGACATCGCACGGCATTACTTTGGTAGGAAATTTAATTATATCATGCCGTTGGAGCAGCTGATGACTGGCATGCATAAAAAACGCAAAGATAAGGACAAAAAACGCAAAGATAAGGACAGGCAGCCTAGGACCAAGCCAGACTCCGAGGCCTCTGCTGGGCCTGTCGCCAGTTCTCCGGTTTTCAGTGAGGCGCCTATACAGCCCCTGATGACCGCAGAATTGGAACCCCAGACAGCTGCGGATTCTCAAGCGGAGTGTACTAGGTTGTCGCAGCCATCTTCATTAGGCCCTTCCGACACCGGAGCAGAAGGAGATCCCGGTGCAGTAGAAACCCCTTTGGTTGCAGAAGGTGTCTTCAGACCGACTACACTCACTATTAAATCTTATGCTAAGCTTAAAACTCCATTAAAACCAAAAAAGACTGTACATCAGTCTCCAGTTCAAGGCCCCATGCCTAAGAAACAGATGCTTAAGATGGCTGAAGATTTGATTACCCTAATCAGGGGTTCTCATCCCCCTCCAGATAAAAGACCAAGACAAGAGGAGGATTATGCTTCCTCTGACCAGGTTTCAATTTCCTCAGATTCTTCTGAAGAACAGGATTACGCTTTTCCCCCTTATGAAGACTCTGATGCTGAAGACTCTATTCCCTCAGCATCTCCCCCTGAAGACTATTTCTTTGGGGAAACTTTACATACCATGAGGGAACATTTCCAATGGGTAGGCCAGGACTACTCTGACTCAAAGAAAAGGCTCCGAGAGTTCCTTTTACTTCCCCAGCACAGACCACTTGCTATCCCTCCAGTTTTAGACATTGTGGATGATGTTTACTTAGAATCTAGTCTAAATCCCGACTCTCTACCTCCTGCTCCAGCCAAACCAGACAGGTACTACAGAGTACCTGACTCACACAAATTCCTTTATAAAAGCCCTGTGGCTGACCCAGAAACAATTTCCCAGGGTCCCAAAGGGGCTAAAGCTTCTATGGCTAAAAATCCTGTGCCCTCTGAAAGGGATTCCAGAGCCCTAGATAGATGGGGAAAGAAGATCTACACCTCAGCTACTCTGGCTATGAGAGCTTTAAATTGTCAGTTTCACATGCTGAAATATCAGCAATTCCTAATGTCTCAATTAAAACAAAAAAATAGCACACATTCTGAAGAGTCTGAATTCAAGGAAATGCAGGATCTGTTGCATGCAGCTGAACAGGTGGGCAAACATACTTTACAATGTGGATTTGATTCATTGGAAGCTTCCTGTAGAGCAGCTGTTACTGGGCCTGTCATACATAGACATGCTTGGTTAAAAGAACAAACCCTACCTGATCATGTTAAAGCAAAATTATTGGATGCACCTTTACAGCAGGATGTATTATTTGGTGTCACAGCAGAAGAGGTTTTAAAGAAAATGGAGGATAAGGCAAAGTCTATGCAGACAGTCAAGGATTTTTTACAGGTACAACCCCCTCGTTTCAGCAGAAATTGGACAACAAAAAATTGGTCCTTTCCAGCTTCTGACAGATCACAGAGGGGCAAATACAGACGCCAAAGGGGCAGAGGTCAGTCACAAGGCCCTTACAAACCTCGCCAATGGGGTACTGCTACCCAGAAAGGAGGAGAAGACAGGCCCCAAGCTAGCAGAAGACAAACACAATGACTCAACCCTCAAACTACCAAGCAAATCTCTCTTGGCAGCTCCCTTGGGAGGAAAATTAGCACTTTTTGCAGACAACTGGCACATCATCACAAAAGACAAATGGGTCCTAAACATTGTCTCACAAGGATACAGATTCCACTTTCATACCTTGCCAAGGATAAAAGGAATGCCAAACCTGCCACCAAATCAATGGGCAGAGGCACAAAAACAAATTACAGTTCTCATGGACATGAGAGCCATTCAACAGGTACCTACACAAGAGCAAGGTCAAGGATTTTACTCAAGACTCTTTCTAGTCCCAAGAAAGGACAAAGCATGGAGACCCATTCTGGATCTTTCAATTCTGAACACCTATCTGCAAGTACCAAAATACAAGATGCTAACACTACAGCAGCTTCTTCCCATGCTGGGCAAGAAGGCTTGGCTAGTAACGTTGGACCTCAAGGAGGCATACCTGCATGTCCCTATCAGACAAAATTGCAGAAGATACCTCCACTTCATTGCAGGTTCACCCCATTATCAATTCTCTGCACTGTCCTTTGGCTTATCTACTGCGTCCAGGGTCTTCACAAAATGCCTGGCACAAGTAATTGCATACTGCAGACAAAGAGGAATTCAAATATACCCATACCTGGACGACTGCCTTATTCAAGCAGAAAGCAAGGACATTCTTTTAAAGCATCTGGCATTTGTCAAACACCTTCTAAGTTGCCTAGGGTACACAGTAAATGAAAAGAAATCAAAACTAGTGCCCTCACAAAACATAATATTCCTGGGTGCCAACTTGAATACAATGGCCCAGATGGCTTATCTCACGCCAGACAAGCAACAACAGCTGACTCAATGCTTCAAAATAATGGCAACAAAGACCCAACTCCCTGCAAGAAAAATTCTGCAGGCCTTGGGATTCGTGGCATCTTGCATACTACTAATACCATTTGCAAAACTGCATATGAGGAAATTACAATGGTACCTGAAAAGCGTATGGACTCAGCACAGCAACAGCTTGGAAACAATGATACCACTCATTCCCTGCCTTCAACAGGAGTTTCTATGGTGGGCACAGGCATGTCACCTCAACAAGGGTCAGCCTTTCACCTTACCCACAGCCAGGCAAACTATGACAACAGATGCATCGGACTATGCCTGGGGAGCACACATGGCAGGACAGTGCATTCAGGGCAAATGGACTACAGATCAAAGGCATCTGCATATCAATCAAAAAGAAATGCTAGCAGTACAGAATGCCCTAACAGCTTTCAAGGACCTCTTACACCCAGGACAACTAATAATAAAGACGGACAATACCACAGTAATGTGGTACATAAACAAGCAAGGGGGCACACATTCCTACCCTCTATGCAGGCAAGCAATGACCTTGTGGAACACAGCACTGTCTTACCAAGTTCAACTACAAGCACAATTCCTGCCAGAAAAGAAAAACACATTGGCAGATGATCTAAGCAGAAACATCATGGATCCCCACGAGTGGAAACTAGATCCACAAGTATTTGCAATGATAACTCAAAAATGGGGATGCCCAGACATAGATCTGTTTGCCAACCCCCAAAACTACCAACTTCAAAAATTTTGCACAAGGACATTCCACCCACAAGCTTGGAAAGTGGATGCCCTCTCATTCAGTTGGAAAACATTAACAGTGTATGCCTTTCCTCCACTGCCTCTTCTAGCAAAGGTACTGCTGAAAGTCAGATTAGAGAGGCCACAAATGATACTCATTGCACCAGACTGGCCACGCCAGCACTGGTATCCAATACTAAGGAACATGGCCCATGGCCCACCATGGATTTTACCACAAATTCCTCACCTGCTCACCCAGCGAGACAATCAGATTCTACACAGCCAGCTCAAGACTTTAAACCTGGCTGCATGGCAAATTACCTAAACAACCAGCCAACACCTCTATCCAAAGCTGTTATGGATGTCATTCTGGAGGCCAGGAGGCGCAGCACCAGGAAAACCTATTCAGACAAATGGAAAAGATTTTGCACCTGGAACCAGGCTAAAGGCCAAAATCCCCTTGATCCAAACATTCCTCAGATTCTACAATATTTAACTGAGATGTTGCACAAAGGACTTTCCTTTTCATCTATTAAGATCCACGCCTTAGCAATTTCAGCTCATTACAACACAGATCCTCCTTTATTTTCACATCCACTCCTACGACAGTACCTCAGAGGGGCTAAGAACATAAGACCGCCCAGTTGAGCACCAACACCTACTTGGGATCTCAACTTTGTTTTGGAAAAGCTTACACAGCCGCCCTTTGAACCAGCTTTTTCAGCTGATATAAAATTTATTTCATGGAAAACTGCCCTGCTACTAGCAATAACTTCAGCTAGAAGAGTCTCAGAGCTACAGGCACTAATGGCAGTGGAGCCTTTCCTCATTTTTCATCAAGACAGAGTCTCTCTATGAACTAACCCTTCCTTTATGCCAAAGGTGGTATCCAGTGTGGCCCTAAACCAAGCCATTCATTTGCCCACCTTTTTTACAAATCCCCAGAACAAAGGAGAAAGACTCCTGCACTCTTTGGACATTCACAGGCAATTACGTTACTACTTGGATAAAACTAAGGCTTTCAGAAAATCTGACCAGCTCTTTGTATCCTATGCTGCAGGATCACAAGGAAAAGCTATCTCAAAACAGACCATTTCAAAATGGATAGGACATTGCATACGTTTCTGCATACACGCATCATGGGAAACCGGTACCTGCTAACATTAGGTCCCACTCCACCAGGGCTACAGCTACATCAGCAGCCTTTCTCAGGGGGGTGCCAACCAAGGATATTCTGGAAGCTGCAATTTGGAGTTCAGTGCACACCTTCACCAAACACTATCACTTACCTCTATATTCTAAGTCTAGAGCTGGTTTTGCCACTGCAGTTTTGCAGGGCCTACTAGCTTCTTCTAACCCTGTTTAACTCCACCACCCATCCTTAGCTTTGGGATTCAACCCAAGTGTGATGACTGCAACAGGGTAACACGATGAACATAGTACAGTTTTGTACCTACCATAAATGTAGATGTTCATGTGTTCACCCTGCTGCAGTCCAGGTTACCCTCCCTCCATCCCCTCTGAACTAGCTGGACTTATCTATACCTTTCTATCCTATACAACCTCTGTGGTATATTTGCTTGTGCCTGAAGGTATTGCTTTATTTTTATATGTACATTTTTATATAGCACTACATATATTGCCTACCTATTGGGGGCACCTGACATCTGGGGCAAGAAAAACTGAAGAAAATGGCGTCGGATGCCTCTTATATACCCCTGGCACACTGACGTCAGGGAAGAAGCGACAGCAACCGATGCCAGACTAAGACTTTGGAACTCGGGCCGACTTTGGGACCGCCTGACGGCAGGATAACCCAAGTGTGATGACTGCAGCAGGGTGAACACTCGAACATCTACATTTATGGTAGGTACAAAACTGTACTTTATCTGCTAACTTAGTCAGCCAGAGACATTTAGCATTGGTTTTTACTTCAGAAAATAGATGCCAGACAGAAGAGGCCCCAGCACAGAACACTGAGGGACTCCACTGATGACTTTGTTCTTTGTGGAGGTAACTTCCCTTATTTTGATTATCTGCAGCCTATCTGTGAACCAGTTAGCAATCCAGGGAGTGATTTTTTTAATAAAAATCGATTTGGCAGAAAACTATATTTTTTATTTGGAACAAACCAAAATATGCAAAAATCAAGGGCATTCTGCAAATTGAAGGACACTTAAGAGCTATAGAATTTCAGCTTTGTTTAACATACATAGTAGCCAGACCACCAATTATACAAACTTATTTCTCACAAACTGTCATTAGTCCTGCAAATCTAGATGGTTAACTGATCATATTACAAGAGGGTGTTACTTTCATCCACAACCCATGATCCCCACCCAGCAATTGTAGCCACTTTGTTGTGTTCACCTCATCTGAGTGTGATAAAAAAATAATACTTCTCAATGACTTAGGACAAAAATCAGGGACAAAGTAGAAAAATAATGAGGGATACAAGACACAAAATCAGACACAGTTTTTAAATATTGATCTTATATACTTAAACACTTGCCAGAAATTCTACTTGCCTAGAAATAAAGTGCCATCAGTTTTTGCAGTGAAATATCTTTTAGGAATGATATGAAGTGTAAAAATAAACATGGCAGCAGTAATTCTCAAGGGTGTGACATAAAATTAGACAAATTACAAGGAACAATACAAACATCTGAATTAGACATATTACAAGGAGCAATACAAACATCTGAATTAGACATATTACAAGGAACAATACAAACATCTGAATTAGACATATTACAAGGAGCAATACAAACATCTGAATTAGACATATTACAAGGAGCAATACAAACATCTGAATTATACAAGGAGCAATACAAACATCTGAATTAGACATATTACAAGGAACAATACAAACATCTGAAATAGACATATTACAAGGAGCTAAACAAACATCTGAATTAGACATATTACAAGGAGCAATACAAACATCTGAATTAGACATATTACAAGGAGCAATACAAACATCTGAATTAGACATATTACAAGGAGCAATACAAACATCTGAATTAGACATATTACAAGGAGCAATACAAACATCTGAATTAGACATATTACAAGGAACAATACAAACATCTGAATTAGACATATTACAAGGAGCAATACAAACATCTGAATTAGACATATTACAAGGAGCAATACAAACATCTGAATTATACAAGGAGCAATACAAACATCTGAATTAGACATATTACAAGGAGCAATACAAACATCTGAATTAGACATATTACAAGGAGCAATACAAACATCTGAAGTAGACATAGTACAAGGAGCAATACAAACATCTGAGGTGCATATCTCCCAGCTTCTTAATGCAATCCTTCTGAGCAGAGCCAAAAATAATGGGAACACAAAGGCCTAAAACCAGGGAAAATGTTTAAATATTACTCAGATACAACACTGAAATAAAAGCTGAATACCACTGGATTCTTAAAAGTGATCATCCAATGGTATTCAATTTTTATTTCAGTGTTACATCTGTGTTATTACACTATATGCCAAGCATTATACTGTTAGGAATCTTATCCTGTTGCACTTTGCTTTTGAAACTTTTTCATTAACTATAACTGCATTTAATTATTTACTAATTTATTGCTTGATTGACAAATGAAGTGACTAGCTGCACTACAATCTGTCACTTTATATGTTGAAAAGTGCTGCAGTTCCAGATGTTTTACTTGTCTGGAAGCCCCATACATTATGGATTACAGTGCAGATGACTTTTTTCCTTATATCACCCCTCTTAAGGGGGGAACTTCATGCAACTGTGTCTGTAGGCTGTGGAGCCAGCCCTACTGGAGATGCAGTCAAAGGATGGTAATGTATGGGCAAAGGTACAGAGAGCACAACTCAGAATGTAAAATGCTAAGAAAAGGGAATAGATAAGAATAGAAGAACTAATGTTTAAGACATGAAATGACAGTATTAATTTGAACAGGAGAAACAACCACAGGATTTTCAAATTAGTAGTGCACAGTCAAAGGAAAAAGGAGGATTAATTCATTGACTTAATAAAGTCATTATTACGACATCTGGTCTCTGTTCTAAATTTAAAATGCTGGCAGACTACACATAAAACTAGTGAGAACAGAGGCACAGCAAGAGAAATGTTATATATGGAATAAAAGGTCAAGAGTAAAATAAACCAGCAGTTCATCCAAGTATCCTACATATCTTGCTGACCATTAGATAGTTTCAAAGGTACACGGGCTTATTTTTCAAGTTTATGACCTACTGTTCATTGAGAAGTTTTTATGCCACAACTCTATATTGATATTTTTTATTTCCTATATATATTTAAAGTTAATTTTAAGGAAGCTAATAATTTTTCAGTTCCAAAGGGAAATTTATTATATCATCATTGAAAGCAAAACAAACAATTTTTGAATTGTTTCTGTTATTGATATCCATTTTAAGTATTGCCTTCTCCAGTTTGCTTAGCACTCCTGCACTGTATGCCAAGAATAGACTTACTAGAAGAAACAGAAGAGATATTGCTTGATAAGAGGCAGAGATGTAAACCAAACAAAATAAAAATACTATAACACTTCCTGAAGCCTTCCAAATAGTTCTAATTATTTTAGATGGCTTCTTCAAAGCCAGCATTTTCCTCAATAATAGGTTGGATTGGTGAAGCTTATGTAATATGCTTTCCTGACTTTGGGAGATATACACACTGGTGAAAGCTTAAATTGTTGTCTGTCACGGTCTCTAGATTGTTATTTGCAGTGTCATATTTTATTATTTGGCCATTTATTGTATAATCATAATTTAAATGCTTTTCACGAAGTTTCATGGTACAACATTTAGTGACATTCCATCTCATTACTGCTACACTGGATATATATTTTGCAGACCATTTTGGAGAACCATGACATCATTTATTGAAGTAATTAAGTTACTAAATTTACACTCACTGACATATCTCATTATTAAGATCTCAGGTCCCACCTTTATACATATGGAGAGTACCATGAAAAAAATGGCCACAGTACAAATCCCTATGTATCATAATAAGTAGCCCCATTAGGATGAGCAGGAATTCCCTTGACTTACTGCATCATGTTGCTTAATCATTGTTTTACCCACATGACTACATATGTACTGGCATTTAATTCATTTATGCATTAATTATTACTAAATGTTAATTAGTACCAAATGCTTCGGCAAGGTTAAGAGCCACATGAATTCCAGTTTTCAATCCTTGAGCCTATGGTAGTATAAGACAGTTGATATGGGAAGACATGGAAATCACAAACCAAAGCAGGTCAGACTCTGTGTTCAGTATAAATTGCAAACAACAATTTGCTAACAATACAACTATCAGAAATTATACAATGACCCCCATTAATACATTATGTGATCTCAGAGCTAGTAAAAAAGGGGGCTATGGGATTAGCCTCCCCTTACAAAAAGCAAAGATGTAAAGTATTTGTTTTTTCTGGGTTTTGTTGACATTTCATGTTCAATTTTTTTTTTTTTTTTTTTTTTTAATTTGATAGCAGCAGTAGCTGCATTCTGTGCTGTGTTTCAAATATGATATCATAAAATTTGCTTGTACAATGTAAAACCAACAAGGGGTTAGTGAATGAAGCACCTCTAATAATCAGTCAAATGTGTAAACTCAAAAAGAGGTAGCATACACGGTGAACGGAGAGACTATTAAAACTTTTTTACTTTCATTACAATAAAGTGTTTTAATAGTCTTTCCGTTCACCGTGTATGCTACCTCTTTTTGGGTTTACACATGCTTGTATGATACTTTCTGGATACTTGAGAGTAAAGTGTATTTCCTGTTGTGTACACAAAGATTACTCTTCTGTTATATTTTTGTTGTATTTTTTAATGCAGTAGCAGACTCAGACTCAGAACTAAAACTGCCTACATTCTTACTGCTTGAATTAGCACACTCACAGAATATCATTTATAGCCTAATTCCTTGTCTGCTGGCTCACGTATAACTTCAACAAAATTTTGGCTTGATCTCCATAGTGTACACAGTCATGGGAACTAGTTTTTCTTACTCAGCAAGTGAATCTTAAGACTTATGTGCTCCAGACAAGTCTCAGATATAACTGAAATAAAACATCCCCAAGGAAAAGACATATGGGAAAGGCTAGAAGTTACAGCTGAGGAGGGATCAGCTCCTCAGTCCTGCTGAACCACTGACTGAAGCTCTCAGCAATCTCACAGTTATGTGATGAATTCCATCCCCAAGAGAAGAAAGCACACAGCAGCTGACTGCTGCAACACACACTGGGTCTAGGACATATGTCTATAAACTTTCATCCAACCTTGGATCTGGAATACCTTTCAAAAACAAACCCATAAAAAAACACTTAATCAAATAGTTAAAATATAAAAAAAAAAAAACTAGTTCATCAAAATGCACTTTCACTGAAATTGTACATGCTTATTTAAAAAAAATAGAAAACACAACAGTACAAAGCATTATCTACATTATCTCTTCTAGGATGCAAAGCAGCCATAGCCAACATATATAACACAATAACCCACACACCCATGTATTCCCAACCTTTATTCATCTATACCTAATCATACACACATTCCAAATGAAACCTAATCCTAGCACTACCTTAAAATTAAATCTAGTCAAGTCTAAACAACCATCACCAGCCATGTCTGTAGAACAGAGGGATAAAGCCATGAGTCTAACCCAGCTCACATGAAATTGATTAGGAACCCAGGCACTACGGAAACCAACATGGGAGAGTCAGAGTGAGTGGTCTTCTCCATCTCATTCAACCAAGGAAAGCATGATTGCACTCTGGGTGGCATTAGCAGACCATCATGGGAGTGTTAAACAGCCAACAGTGGGAGGGTCGAACTTCATACTGAAAACTAATTAACCATACTTGATGGCCCATTGACATCTGACTGCCTGTCTGGACAAAACGTGGGTTACCAAAGGGTATTCCCACAGGAAATAGAGTGGCATGCTCATGCCAGGTATCACAAAGGATAAATGGGAATTAAGTAGAGGACTAATCCTAATCTTAACCCTAAGCGTACACCCAGCTATAATTCTAGCCCTAACTAAAAAGGTAACCTGTAGCAAGCTGGAATGTATCCTTTAATACAAGACCAGTCAGACAGGAATGTTACAACCAAACACTGCAAACGAAGTTGGAAAATATATTAAATGTTGAAGGTAATTTTGCAAGCATAACTCATCACATTTCAAAATGACTTGAACAGCACAGGGGATTTCCCAAACCACTGCAGCTGCCCTTCGGTGCACTGCAATATGATTTTCATCTGTTTACTGACTACTGTACCTATGCATAGTCATTACACACACACAAGCAAGCAATAATTCCTGACAGGGTGTGTGTTAATGTGTAATTAATGCCCACCCAGGGGTGTTCTGAGACCCAACGCTGCAGGCAGAGGGCCTCTACACCCCTGGGAGGGTGTTAATTGTACATTAACACACACCCTGGAGGGCATTATTGCACTTAGACAATGGGCTCGCTGTAAAATTATTGTGTTTTACTTGCTTATTTATTTTTTTAAGTACTATATTTTTATCTATATTTTTAATGTAAAATAGTTCCTCCGCCTACTGCTTCAAACTTGCTGTAGTATATGTTAATGGTGTTGGAGGAAGCATTTTACATCAAATATATATAAAAAAATAATATAGTGCTTAAAAAAAATATAACCAAGGGAAACACAACAATTTTACATAGAGCCCATTCTCTCTCCTATACACACATACACAGTTTCTTCTGCTTTCACACACACACATATACACACAGTCTTCTCTGCTTTCATACACACATTCACTCACACAAAATCTGTCTCACCCTCTTTCTCAGTCTCTCAGTCTCCAGCTGCTTTCATACACGCACATTCAGTCTCACTCTTTCTCGATCTCTCTCACAGATTCCTCTGCTTACATACACGCATACACTCACACACACGCTGCATTTTATTTTTATTTTTCTGTTTTTATTTTACACTCACTAAACAGCAAAAGCACTGCTTAGCGAGTGTAAAATAACAGCTTGCTCACTCTCACTGACATGCTCACATCCACTCACACACAGACATAAACACACACACACACACGTACCTTCTGTCTTCTTTTTTTTTATATTTTAGACTTGCTGAACAGCAAAAACACTGCTTAGTGAGTGTAAAATAATGGCAGCCCTTCCATTTCCTCAGTCTGAGCTCCACAGTGGCTTGATAAGCTGCCGTGAAGCGGCGGACATGTTCTTCTCAGTGGGCTTTACTTGTACATTATTACCCTGCTGGAGAACTTCTTCTTCTTCTTTCGGCTTTTTCCCGGTTAGGGGTCGCCACAGCGGATCACCTTGTCCGCACATTGAATGGCAGTGGAGTTTTACGGTGTCGAGTTGCCAGCCCGGCGCCCAACCTTCCACAGAAGGCACACTCACATGCACACCTAGGGCCAATTTAGAGTGTCCAATCCACCTGCAGCATGTCTTTGGGATGTGGGAGGAAACCGGAGCACCCGGAGGAAACCCACGCGACCACGGGGAGGACATGCAGACTCCGCACAGAAGGCACCCCAGCTGAGGATTGAACTGGAGAACCTCTTGCTGTGAGGCAGCAATGCTAACCACTGCACCACCGTGGCCGCCCATTACCCTGCTGGAGAACACTCGTTCTCAAATCAGGGTACTGATATACAGTTTGCCCATTGACTAACGTACTATATATTGTACTAAATAAAGGATGCACACTAAGTACTGCAGTAAAGAGGTCACACGAATGATAAAATCAACCTGCTCCTATACAAGTTCCAATATACCTTAGATCAACAAGGTAGGCAGACTAAAAATTGTGCAAGGGTTGTCTTTCTATGCATCTCAATGATCTGCTATTTTATTTGTGTACCTCAAAGATCTACTACTCAGTAAGATGTACAGAGGTCTTATAGGAGGCCTAGACAGACATGCATTAATCTTATAACATCAACAGTTAATATATCTGGTACTTCAGAATAGTATTTTCTGAATTAGGAATGGCATGATTCTCGGCAACAGACTGGAGATAACTGATGAGCAGGAAAGGCTGCATTTACAGAGAGTGGGATTTAAAATTAGACACATTTGTAACAAATAGTTCTTGATAGATTTTGAAGTGATGTCCAAGTAGTTTCTTAATTATGATGATCCAAAGTGATCTTTTTAATGGGCAGATATTCCAATAATATAATACAGATAAGTGGTCAGTGAGTTAATCTTGTCATAATTCCAGACTTATTGGCATAGTATGGCATGGTGAGTAGAACACATTACAGAACTGAACTCCAAATCCCACTAATTTGCTCATCCCACTTTGACCTTTGCATTCTTTTATCTTTACTCTACACAGGTCTACCTACACATTACCTAAATAACACTGAGAACATCCACCTCAACTAGACTAACTCCCTTTAAAACCATACCACTAGCCTTCCAACTCTTCATATTACATAAACTAACCAACGTTGCTGCTAATCTCAGACATTAGAACCTAACTGCTTTTATGCCATCCAATCTACCTTGTAACTCTGCAAACTTTCACCGGCATGTAAATTAAATAACCTTGTTATCTATACTAGTCAAATGATTCTTTTGTAATTCTCAAATTAATATGTTAAAAAAATGTTTTATTTTGTATTTCAAGCCAAAATATTTACTTTGTATTTCTCTGATGTTAATGTAAATCAAATGACCATTGTACTTTTGCTTTGTCAAATGCTCTATCATATATGTTACTAATTGTACTAATTTGTGGAGTTTTTCCCCCTGGGCCTCCACTGAAAATGGGTTCCTGACCCAGTTGGACTTTCTCAGTTAACAAAGCCAAATAAATAAATAAATAAAACTGTATGATTTGCAATTTTTACCGTAAAACATTTAGCATGCTATATAGTCAGAGCCAATGTGGATCAAGATTTATCAATTTTTCAACATTTTGAGTAGTTCTGTTGTCCTAATATTGTAAATGATGTTTTTTGGAGTAGAAGTAACTTAAATGTGATCAAAGCTAAAGTCCAGGCCTCAGGAGGCTTGCAATTTTTGTTACAGAAATGCTTAGGTGGCAATTATGAATGAAACTAACATTCTTATTTGTTAATGATTCTCACTCCTTTTTTATTTTTAAAATATTTCAGTGAACTGCAAAACATCCCATGACAAGTTAAACGTTTAGAAATCAGTGGTCTCCTTTGTGTTAGGCAACCCTGAAATTCAGTTCCTTTGCTTCTTTTGGGAATTTATGCAGTTAATAATAATATATTAGCCAATTTAATGGATTATTCTTTGCTACAATATTGTTTATTATTTATTTGTTATGCCTTTTTTCACCTGTCATTAATGTTCTGCCATTCCCACTAAAATATATCTGAGTAACAAGTATCACAGCTGTGCAAGAATGCAGCATCTGCTCTTAAGGTTCTTTTCTGCATACTCATACTCCAACAATGCCAGGTTAGTCAGGTATATTTTCTTCTATTCCATTTAACCAACTTTTTAGAAACTATTGAAACATATATTGTGTAGTTCATTGGTGCTCTGTAGGGAGGAACTACTTTTTCCCACTAATGTGCATGAAGTCTGAGTCATTCATCTTATTGTTTCTTCTGTTAGGGGGTCACCACAGCGAATCACCGGTCCGCAGATTGATTGGCAGTGGAGTTTTTACGGTATTGAGTTGCCAGCCCAGCACCCAGCCTTCACAGAAGGCACACACACGTACACACACACACACACACACACACACACACACACACACACACACACACACACACACACACACACACACACACACACACACACACACACACACACACACACACACACACACACATACACACACACACATGCACCTACCTGTATGTCTTTAAAACTCACTCAATCACAGGGTGGACATGCAGACTCCTGACAGAAGGTGTTCCAGCCAAGAATTGAACTGGAGAATGTCTTGCGGTGAGGCGACAACGTTAACCGCTGCACCACCATATATTATATGCAAAAGCAGCACAAAAAATAAATACAATTTAAAATCCATATAGCAGTGTCACCAAAAGAACAAACAAGCAAAGGAAGTGGAGAGGCCGCAAAAGTACCTCACAAAGAGGATCCTAGGTCTTAAACTCATGTCCTATATGGACAGACTCAAAAAACTCCAACTATTCTCTGTCTCATATCGCCTACTTAGAGGTGATCTCTGCTTGACGTACAAAGCCATGTCTGATCCAGCTCTGTTAGAAATGCTACATCTAAAGAAATCCCCAATCCCTCAGCACCTCATGCTCCAGTGACCTCAACCTCATTACCACAATCAACAGAAGGTGCTGGAGGGACAGGTTCATAACCCAGAGACTGCCCTTGCTATGGAATAGACTTCCCATACATGTCAAACAGAGCACTTCACTGACCCTCTTCAAGAGAAACCTTGCTGAGTGGATGGGAAATAGAAAATTCACCCCAGGGATCACTCCAGTGGCTCTACTCGACAGAGGCACTGAGAACTAAGGTCGGGTGGCACGATGTCAGGGTAATCCTATGGGCTTGGTTTGTAAAGGCTCTAGGGCCATTAGCCTAGTACACACCTATGAACCTATAAGGATCTGTAAGCAGTCTGAATCTTACTGGCACCCTCAAGGATTTTAGGTCATTATGTTGCAGCATAGGGTCACACTTAATGGTTATTGACATTGTCAGTTCCTCATTTCATGGGTCATCGATTTGTAGTCTGGCAGTTATTGCAAATTATTAAGGCTATGTGCAGGTAACAAGCTTCATTCTCTGGCCCTAATTATAATTCTTCAATGCCCATCTGCCAGCTGTGGGAAACCATTTAGTCAGACAGTGTTCCTGAGTCACCTCTAAATGAAGATGCATGTGTGGGTTTACCTGGTTAAGAATAAAAATCCAGAACATATTCAGTTTAGATTATACTGTATCTTGAGATGTCAGGAAAGTGTCAGCAAAAGATGTCAAGGAAATTCAGATGTTTCAGTCCCAGCAGAGTAACAAGCATGACCTTCATTCCAACAGTAAACAAATTAATTTATAAAAGATATGCTAAAATTAGTGGTTATAAGACCATGATATAGTTCTCAGATTTCAGGTCTAAAACCTGAATATTAGATCCACTCGTGTCAAAATGGTCTGAAATTAAAAAAGTCAGTGAGAGGGCTACCAGTGAGTTAGAGAAGCAAAAAGAATGTCATAAAAACAATCATGTGTGTGTGGTCTCAGTCTGATTGTTACAAGAAAGAGTTATTATTCATTATGGTTCAGGACTGGGTCATTTTACAGTCAGAACCTCATCAACTATTACTTGAAAGGATCACATTCTGAATGAAACCATTTTATTTCAGCCATATTCATTGTTGCGTTGCTCGTATTAAACAAGGAACTAATCTGCAAGCTACTCATGGGGATGTGCTAGGTATGAACGTTCTCAGGTCACTGTCTGACCTGCTCCTTAATGTCCATATCTCTCATTGCAAAGATACTGGATCTGCTATAAGACTTCCCTGATTTGAACTTTTAGGCTAGAGAGTTCTTGCTCAGTCTAGGAAATGCCTGCCTCTCACTTGCAAAATCTTTTTTTGTGTGTTTTTCAATACTGAAAGTGTCATTGTTTTGACTAGTGACCTCTCAAGGTTTTAGATGTTTGGGTTTTGAATAATTGCATGTAGATTATACAAGAAATGATTATTCATAGTGGATCCAGGCAGATAATTACATAAAGGGCATTTAATTGCATAACTCCTCTATTTTCAATATGAGGAACTTTTTTATCAGAAGCTCTGAACAAAGATTAGTCTCCTCATATGGCTGACCAAACCATTGTGTTGTTCTAGACAGTTCTATCAATTTATGAAAACAGACTTAATAACATGGAAATATTTGCATTACATTATGTCTAATTAATACCATGGTTTGTTAAAATTATTTGTGATATCTTTTATTATTTCTGAATTTTATCAGGTCATACATGGAATGGATGTCAAGGTCTAGTACATTTCTCCTATGCAACATATGTTTAAGTAATAATAACAAAAGTAAACACTACAGAATTGTTATAAATCCTTCACTGTTATATTCACCTGTTAGGAAACAAAGGAATGAGGCAAACATTAGGCTTCCTTGCTGATTTATGTTCTGGACATAAAATTAAAACATTTCTGATAATCTTGGGGCATTTAGTACTTTTTGGCGCATGCACGATTTCCTGATTCTAAAGTAATACAGAGATCTCCTGATGGTAACAGCTTTTCAGACTTGCCAGACTGGCACACATCTTCTGTGGCACATGAACTTGAGACAGCAAAGATAAAGTACTAATCAGTTCCCTGCATTTCAGTTTGTGCATTGTCCTGGGAATAAACTAGATAAACACTCTGTCATTACTGTAATGGAGCAGTGCAAGTTTTCACCCAAGTCAGAGCTGTTTAGATCACCAGTTACTGTTATGGAGCTGAAATATTTTGTCCTTCTGGCTCAGCTGGTTATCCTGCTACAAAATTTTAGCACTTGCGCAACAAGGCAACCAGTCTGACAAGACAGATTTGAGCCAAACAGTCAGGTATGTATGTGTCAGATTGCAAGGTAGATCACAGTTTACACTGTGAAGTTTTATTTGAAGAACTTAGAAAGGAAACACACTTCTAGCCTTGGATAAAACTAACTGCTGCCTGCCTGCTGTAATGCCACAAGGTAAACAAATGCTGATTGTGCTGTAACCCTTAAAATATTATGGCTAAACTTAGAAAGAAGTATTAGCAAACTGGAAAGCTTCTTGTTTGCAGGGGCGGAAGTATCAGCTATAGCAATTATAACAGTTACTGCTGCCTGAACAGTTTTAGTTGGATCTTTGTAAGCATTCATTGTTTATACTTTCAGCTGCTAGCCTTTTTTTCTAAATCCAACTTTATTTATCTTAATTACAACTACACTACTCTATTCACAGTGTTTTACTTGCTGTTTTTGATATTTTACCAACAACAAATATTAAGTTCATGTTTTATAAAGTTTTATGAAACAATTATACACCATGCAATATGACAATTACTATTATTTATAATAATTACAATAATTATTGATTATTATGCTAATATATTATTTATATATGCATAATCACTGAGTCCTGGTTCAAGATCATTGAAAATTTTTCATCAGTGCAGGGTTTCAATGTCAATCACACATTCAGGCCCACAACATTAAATGAAGGCACTGAAGATGATAGTGTCTGCACATTCTTAAAAAAATCATCTCCAGACTCAGTAGACATGATAATGATCTAGAACTTCTCAAAGTCAAGCTTACTATTAACAAAACCACTTATCATATCTTAGCTAACTATAGGACCACCCTTTATGTCCACCAAAGCCCATATCTCCTTCCGAAATAGGACAGAGATCATATATATTAAGCCAAACAGCATTATCCTAGGGTACTTATACTATCCTACCATAAATTGGAAGATAAATATATCCTCAGACAGGTACACCAAGAGATTTTTGTACTTCTTCAATACAAACTCCCTGTGCCAGTGAGTCCACACACCAACTAGATATAATAAAATCGTAGACTTAGTCCTTACCAATATGGGGCAGCTTTGCTGCCCACAACATGTGAGTTCCTCCCTGATCGAATCGAGGCAGAAGTCAATCATAGTCACCATGAGACGGAAGCCTGGAGCAGCTTACAATAGTTGTTATTCAGAGATTATACACAGGCTAATCTAATAAAACTGAGTGATGACCTGGCTAAATTAAAAAGCCCCTTCCATCTTGATGACCCCCTCCCCCCACTGCTTATGCGGAATCCTTTACTGCCAAGTCTATAATCATATCCTTCAGCAAGCATGACTCCCCTTCTAATTATCACATTGACAGCCGTCCCCTGAAAATTATGGATCTGAGAACCTATATCAACAATGAACTGTTCTTTGATCACCTCATATTCACTGTTGTAAGGAAGTCCTTTTTTATCACACAGCTTATATCTAATGATACTGCATCTAAATCCAAGGATGTAATCATTCCACAGCACTCAGCATTCATTAGGCTGATCATTGAATATAATGCCCCTTTTGCTATGTGCCTGTCCAAACACTTGTCACAAACGGAATGACCATAATCAAGGGATTAAATTGTAAAAACTACGCAGACCATATTAAAGCCTTGTCCTTCTCCTCAATATTATACAGGATACTGAGAGACAACTGCTACTTTGTTTATAGAGCTCCAACACACCCTATTTTATCACAATGAGGATACATTCACAAGTCTAATGATAGCATAAACACCCGTTCAAGGGATCAAAATCTCTTTTGCAAAATAAATAAAACATATTGAAGGGATAGGTTTGTATCATAGAGAATACTGCTTCTATGAAACTGTCTTTATTTCCACATAAAGCAAAGTACTGCTCTTTCTTTATTCAGATGTAATTTGAACAAATGGATGGGTAACCACAAATTCATCCTGGGGTTAGCATCCTTATTGGAAACATGTACATTCCCCAGCATATCCTTCTTTAGCCCATCTCTGGGTTATTTGTATACAACATATAACAGTTCAAATTACCATAGGTATGTAAGGCTAGATATCTTAAGTTCTTCATTGATCAATAGCCTAGTAAGTACCTATGAAACTATGTGCATATCAAAGGTCCCATAGAGTTAAAGGTTTAAAGAAATGTACCAATGCTCTGAGGATAATCTGCCACTGTAGATGTGCTGACTAAGATGAAAAAAAAAATGTGAGCTGCTTACATTTCCACAGTAGAACAATAATAATTTACATCATGCAGCTGAAGTCAAACAAGAAACAAAAGGAGATGCTGTTGCTTGGAAAAATAGATGGCAAAAAAGAGATAAAAAGGTAGGTTTTGGAGAGGTACACAGAAAAGCACAAAAAGGTAGTGGAAAGATCAAGGGGAACAGACAGATGCAGACAGCACTATAGAACTGAATGCTTGTGAGGTAAATAAGGCAGCAACAAAAGGAAACCATGGCCAAGGTTCAGAAATGCATAAAGCACTGTACAATGCTGTTTATAGTAGGACTCCTCAGTGCATTATGCCAGAGTGAGTCAGAAACCTCTATAGAGTTATAGCCATAAGAAGACGGCAGTCTATAGCACTGCTTGGTCTCACTGGTGAAGGCAACATGTAAACAAAACATTCCATAGGATATGACTGACATGAATTAGTCATATACTCTTCACACAGTTTTTCACCAGGATTCAAAGAATAGTTTACCACACTATTTAGGGGAGCAAAGCAAAAACACTGTTGTCTCTGATGGTGTACAGCATTCATTCCAAACGCAGGAGTGAGGTTTTTAGCACCAAAGCAGCTAAGTATGATGAAGCTATTTCTGTGTATGTGTATGGGAATGTGTAAATCCACAAAACAACAGCACAAAGACACACCAGATAAATATCCTACTCCACAAAGCAGCCAGCAAGGAGAACATAAAATGAATTAGAATAAAACGATGGCCAACAATTCTAAAAGTAAACCGTCTTTAATAGATTCCAAGGTGCACAAAATGTAAGCGCTTTCACAGTTTCACAGACTGCTTCATTACACGATACTACTAATCTAAGCCTTCATTCGTTATATACATTGCTTGTCACTCCGCTATAAGGCATTAATTACTACTGAATATTTAAAGAAACATCATCCAAAAAACATGCATGCTAAGAAATGTCACCACTATTAAAAATACATAACAGGTTTATATATTAACTAATGTGTTCAACTTTATAAAAAAAAATCAAAGAATGTATTACTATCTATCTGCAATCACATTCTAGTAAATATATTAAACAATTATATATTATATAAAAGTATATATAGTCTAATATACAAAAATCCAGTATAAAAAATATTGGTTAAAAGTATCTGCCATCCAATAGTCTGTCAACAGACTCATACATACTATGAAAAAAACTTTTTTATCTGCACAGAGGTCTGGCTTTTAAAACAGGTTTGATTGGAACTTTATCATTTAGACCATGACCACTGTCAGCTCTCAGTCTGATGATCCAACGGGTTTCATTAATTTCTATTTCTATTTCTATTTCTTCTATCCTATGTGTGTGTGTGTGTGTGTGTGTGTGTGTGTGTGTGTGTGTGTGTGTGTGTGTGTGTGTGTGTGTGTGTGCGTGTGTGTGCGTGTGTGTGTGTGTGTGTGTGTGTGTGTGTGTGCGTGTGTGTGTGTGTGTGTGTGTGTGTGTGTGTGTGTGTGTGTGTGTGTGCATTATGTGGGTATGATTTCAAACATTGGATTGTACATGTCTATGTAACTGGCTATGCATGTTCATGAGCATTAGTATATGTATATACAGTATATACATATACTAATGCTCATGAACATGCATACCCAGTTACATATGTATATGTGTGTGTGTGTGTGTGTGTGTGTGTGTGTGTGTGTGTGTGTGTGTGTGTGTGTGTGTGTGTGTGTAAGTGCCTGTGCAGCTGCACTGTATATGTTTGTAGGTGGAGCATTAGCACATTTACCCAGCCGCTCAGTGCTCACTTCAGAGACATGTTAATAAGCCACTAATGAGGTGTTCATTCATGTAACTGTATAATGTCTCTGAATCACATTATATCACTGTTGCACTATTGGATAATGTGGTATTGGCCAAATAGCACATCTAGTGAATCCCAGCCAATGTACTTTGGTTATGTAACAAAAAATGTCTGGTGGTGGAAGAAAGAAGCTGCAAAATAGTACTGTAAAGCTGCTTGTTTTTTATTACACGCTTTTCGTTCGAAACACATACGAACTTCTTCAGACACACTATAGTATTAAAAATAAACCATTTAAATACTAATCTTATGAATCACATGATAGTAAAAGTCCTATACAAAAGAGGCTAATGAATAATTAATACATTACGTCCATCAACCCACCGAGCATCACCTTTAAGAGAGGCTCCAATTTGAAAAACCTGTTGGAGTCCAAAATAAGTAGGAAACCTAAATACCAGGGTATGTTCAAATGTGAAACTTGCAGATTCTGTAAGCATGTGGAAGTGGCATCATCCTTTAGCATCAATAATATGGTATATAAGATATCGAACAAATTTAATTGTAATTCTAAATATGTAGTCTATCTTGTTAAATGCCAACAATGCCCAGCCTATTACATTGGCAAAATGGAACGGAAGTTCCGTGAGCGTATTTATGAGCATCAATATGCCATTAGTAAAGGGAAATTGGACAATGCATTAGCTAAGCACATATCAATAGAGACCAACCATCCATTTAAATACTTGGTGATTGACAAAGTAGTACATGATGCTAGAGGGGGACCTGAGGGGTTGAAGCTGGAAGAACTGGAATTACTCTGGCAGATAAAATTAAATGCTTATAAATGTCTCGGCCTCAATGAATCTTGTTCTATTAAGTGCATTTTAAAGTTAAAAAGTCTGGTCAGATAAGTACTGATAAGATATATCATCATCCACCTTTTGGATAAGTTTCTGTCACTTTTAGAATAAAATAATATTAATAAAATAAAAGACTCATGTAGGCATTTGTAGGCTACATATAAATGGAAAAATGTGATAGTTTTACCCTTTTTGTAATGCATAGTATAGGTTATGTACTTCCATTAGTATAAGTTGAGGTAGAGTAGACCTATGAGTGTGTCCGCTAGGATTGGAGGTTAGTGGAACTTTTAGGTGTATTTTTCCCTCCTCTCATTTTCTTTTTTCACCCATCAGGGTATTTTTACTTGATTTAATGTATTTTAGTTGTGGAATAGGATGTTCATATTTTGTTATACTTAATGATATCGCATGTGTTTATTGCGAGCATGCATTGAGTTTTATCCATATTTGTGCATTATGGCAAGAAGTATGAACGCACTAGGAAGTTCAGATTGGAAGTAGGGACCCATTTTTATTTTATGGGATAACATTTTATTATGGGCTCATTCTTTGTAAGCATTAAGCCTTTTATTATAAATAAGGTAGTTTCTTAGCACCTTAGGTTTTGGTAACATCAAGCACATTTAGTGCATTAAGGTGACTAAAGAACATTTTTTATGACTGAAACATGTTGGGCGGGGTTCATTGATGGGCGTAATGTATTAATTATTCATTAGCCTCTTTTGTATAGGGCTTTTACTATCATGTGATTCAGAAGATTAGTATTTAAATGGTTTATTTTTAATATTATAGTTTGTCTGAAGAAGTTTGTATGTGTTTCGAACGAAAAGCGTGTAATAATAAAAAACGAGCAGCTTTGCAGTACTATTTTGCAGCTTCTTTCTTCCAGCACCAGACGTTTTTTGTTGGGTTTTTTTTTTTTGTGTGTGTGTGTTTTGAGAGTTTGGAGCTTTTTTGTTTCATTTACTACTTTGGTTATGTAAGCAGAAAAGCAAAGTAGTAAATAAATCATTAAAAATAAATATCACTGGGTACAAAGGAAAACATCATTGTGGTAAACAATGAATGGAGTTATTCAAGTCACAAGTGTGCAGCTTCAGATGTAGGCTGAGAGCATTGCAAGGTAATCACAATGTGAAAAGTGTGCTTATATGTGCTTAACTTAGTATGATGATAAAAAATATCTTGGATGAAAGGGCTAATTAACTTAAATATTAACTTCAGCCTAGAAGTGCTAGAGTCTACCTGATGTTTATCCAAACTAAATAAAATGTATCTGCTTGTGACTGACTTGCCTTATGCTCCATTTCATATTGCTGTATTGTCTATTGCCTCCTCAATCAAACTATATGCCATTTCATCCACAACTAAATGTTTTCCGGAAGGTGACTCAGCACAAGCCCTAACCCCTCTCTCTTATTACATGCAGAAGTCATTTAGCAAGCTAAACATTCCCTTTGTTTTGTAAATTCCAAGTTCTGCTATTATGTTGTGCTCACACATTGAAGTTTTCCTTTCTGTTCTTTTATTTATTATGTGTTTCTTCCAAGCAAGCTATATGCGTAATTTGATCAACCTTTTGCCTCAGAATACTTTCACTTGACAAGATGACCCCACCAATTTCTCCCAAAGCAGCTATATCTTCGAAAAATAAATCCTTTTTTTTGTTGCCTTTTTTGGCTTTATTTTTTTTCATACATGGTAGATGTGTTCTCTTTACACTTTCATATGCCCATTTGCCCTGCTCTTTCACTATCTCATGTTCTTTCCTCCTTAGCCATTATGAAATCATTATAATATTCTGGTACTATTGCTGTTTCACTGTCTCACATAATATATGAATTTGTGTTATCTATTAAGTGGTCTGTCACTTGTTTCTAAAAGGTTGCCTAGTCACGTTTTGCAGAAAGCTATTGTCATAAAATATATATTTATATTGCAGCTATTTTAGATTTTTATTTCGCTGGTGGTCCCAAGGTACATCTTGAATGTGCTTTCTCGACTGCTTTTTTGTCCTTTATTTGATGTCATATCTCATCCTTATACTACAAGTGTGTGCATTGTTATTACTATTATTATCATTGTTTTTTTCCCACTTATTTTTTTTTATTTTCTTTTTCTCGTATTTGTTTTATATATATCCTTATCTCTCAAACACAACAAAAACATTTAAATTAGGTGTAATGAATTGTAATTATTTCCACATGGCAGTAGTCAGAAATTTGATGCCTCATTAACAGACTACTGGCAGGTTACAAACTCCAAAATCTCGAGATGCACACTTAGCTTCTATTAAAAGTTTATCCATTTTATACTTTTTTCTTAAATGGTTTCTTTATAGAACAACAGACTTTAGACCTCTGAAGTGTAGGTTGCAAGACTTTGTCTGAAACCAGTGATATACTGTTCATGAAATTACCCTTCTTGTTGCTATAAAAAGTATTTTAATTGATTATAGTGGATG
>NC_056748.1:573858214-573943214 GCF_019279795.1 Protopterus annectens
GTGTTCATGGTTACCAAATTAGAAGAAATTATGCCTCAAACCTAAAATGCCTATGTTCTTACAACAGTCTCTATCAATTAAAATATAATGTGACATCATGCAACAATTCACACCTATATCCATTTGCAAAAAGTCATAATATTAACTAAGACAATGCTTTGAATAATTTAACTGGAACATAACAGTTGTACTATTTCACTGTAAGCTTATATTGTTATATTGCCCAGCAAGTGAATCAAGAGATTGTCCAAGGTAAATGAGGGTTGGGAACAAACCAATTTGTCCAGAGACATCTTCTGGGAGGGTCAGGTAGGAACAGTAATGGGAGCTGAGATGGTAGTGGAAGAAAGTTAGTGTGGTGAGGATGGAAGTATTAAATTTGGAACGTAGGAGGGTTAGGGAAAAATGAGAAAAGTGCAAGGAGGGGCTTAATTGGTTTTGTGTGAGTGTAACTGGTTAATGGATCAGATTTTGGCGTGAACTTGCTACAGTGCAGATTAAATCCAGGACAACCTGTGAGTATAGCAGGTGGGTGCAGTGATCAGGTAGGCCTTAGATTAATAGTCATTTGATGGAGGGGGTAAAAGTTGGTAGCAGGTGAGTCTGTTGTGCTTTTTTTTTTTTTCATTTTGTTTTCCCTTTCTGGCTTTTTCGGTGTAGTCAGCCATTGTGGTAGGATTTTATGGGGAGAGGTGTTGAATGATCAGAGTCGGGGCCTGGCAGTGGTAGTGTTGCCTTTATGAAAAAAAAAAAGAAAAGAAAAAGAGGAAAACTAAAACAATAAATTAAACTAGCATGGCAGCAATGCCAACAATGCATTATCTGGTGAGGGAATTATATAATGACACTTACTTGAAGAAATTGAATTCACATGCTCCCTGAGATAACTTTCTCTCAACTAGAAGTCAGGTCAGGCATGGGGTCATTGTTGTTTGGTGGTAAGACTGTGTTGGTGCAGTGATACAGCATCAAGGAAGCATTTCTGGGTTTTTAAGTTGTAGAGTGAGGGGTCTTCTGCATAGTACATGCTGTTATTTGTATTGGTGGCGGTGGTTTCATCTTGCAGCATTCTAGCAGTTGGGAGATGTGTAGTTAAGCTGCAAATACCTTTTCACAGCCAGTGAGCATTTCTTGGGAATAATGGCTGTGTTCCATGCATGCGTGGTGCGGTTCTAAGCTGTTAAGCAGGGAAATATGTTACAGTTGCTGTCCAGGTCGGAGTACCAGTTAATGGTACACAATACATTGAAGAATTGTTTGTCAGGGACATCCTTAGTTTCACTCAGATTTACTTCTGTCCCCATTAATTCGGCATCTAACTACAGGCTTGAGGTGCTGGTGAGGCAGTAGCAGCTTGTAATGGGGTTACAAGCATATTTCTCAACTGTACATAATTTTGCAGACTTTCCAGAAGTGGGCTTCATATGTTAGTCCATTTGTATAAAATTGTGATTTCCTGGCAAATTGTTGGCAAGTCATTAGCCATGGTGAAAAATAAATGACAGACAGTTGAGATTCAGAATTCATATTTTTCGGGACATTCATCCTAATGCAGAACCTGTTATTTTACCAACTTTCATAGTTTGTAAGAGCAATACTTAAAAATTGCCCTTATTTATGGGCCTTTGTCCCAATTTTATTTATGGCTTTGTCCACATTTCTTCTGGCTGGCACTTGACTGGGGTGGTTATGGTTGTGAGCTGCAGTTCACAGGGTACAGGATGGATCTGCCAGTCCTTTTTTTTCACAGTCCTTCTTTTGGTAAATTCTGGTCTTTGTAGGGTGAAAAGAAATAAACACTTAATTGATAAATGTATGGTGGGAAGGAGTTTTGTGTAGTGAGAGCTGTCGATTTCCATGGAAGGGGCTCCCAGGTGCAGGAGTATGTTTGTGTGGAAAAGCATGGACATTAATCGTGAATCCTTGTAGCAGGATTAATAGTCTGAGGGAGCCTCATTATTCTTGATGGCTCATACATAGCTCTGAACAGTACAGATTTTCCTGAAAGGTTCATACGGTTGGCTCATATTTTGGTCTATTACTCATAAACTTGTGGTTGCTGGCAAATCTCTATGCAAGGAAGACACTGAATAATAACATATATTTGGGTTAGGACTTAATATTGGTCAGGAGATGCAGGCCAATGCAAATCCTGTTAATCTAGTAACTTTCTAAGTTTATAAGAGCAATATTTGAAATCCACCCCCTGTTTTTGGGCATTTGTTTTGCCATTTGTTTTAGGTTTTGCCAGATTTCTTGCACGGAGAGGCTGATGATATAGGGACATATCCTAGTCCGTTAAAAAAAAAAGACAAGGAAAAAGTTTTGTTTAGGTGAATCACTGGTAGAATTACTGGATTGCAGTTAAAGCACTGGGAATAAGGGCAGGCATTTGAGCTGCAAACTTCAAGTCCTGTAGTAAAGGTATGTTAAAGCAACGAGGTACATTATCCACTGACCCAGGGTATATGAGCAATTTTTGAAATATGTCCCTAATTGTTTGCCTTTTTTCTTAAATTATCAGGTTGTACAGTTTCTTGCAGTAAGAAGTGGGGAGGTATGATACTGGTATACAGGCTAGCAGCTGGCTTGTGGTGGGGGGCTGGGATGACAGTCATGATGTTACGTAGCAGATGCAAGGTAGGCGTACTGCTCAATTGTCCAGATTTTTGCAGAGTATCCAGATTTTGACACATATTTTGGTCTGTTTCTCATAAAAGTTGTGGTTTTCTGGAAAATCAGTGGGAGGATATAAGGATTGTAGACACCAAATAATGACATACAGTTGAGTTTCACATTTCAAATCCTTCAGAAATGTATATTGCCATGAACCCAGTTACTAAGAACAATATTTAAACCCAGTTACTAAGAGGAATGTTTAAACCCTGTCACTATTTCCAAGCTTTTGTTCCCCGTTTTGTCAGGCATTGTTCATATTTCTTTCACTAAGAGGATGGGATGTATGAAGGTAGGAAGCTGATGCATAAAAAAAAAATGGAAAGGGGGAATTGTCACTGTGGGTTCATTGAATTAAAGGCTGACCTGGTCAGTCATGGGTTTGGAGCTATGGCATTATAGGTGCACATTTTTTTTTCTTTTTCCTAAAGTTTTCATTTCTTTTGCCGATAGCTGGGGCACACAACTTGTGGCAGAAATGTTAGGCTATTGTAGCATAAGCTGAATAATTGTTTTGAGAGACAGCATATATGGAGGGCCCAGTGGCAGTAGAACCCAGGGGATCACAGAGTGCAAAGAGAAGTCAGCCACCAAGGAAAAAGGCAACGGGCATCAGATCGACATGGGTAAAGTGACCACAGAAGTCAGTGGACATGGCTATGATGGAGACTGTGTTTGGAGGAGCAGGACAGGACAATGTTGCAGGTAATGATACTTTACTGAGTGCACATATGGGCATTCCAGATTGTTGAGGGGTGGAGGTAGTCTGTCAGGGGGTGAAGGAAGGAAGTCGAGCCAGTACCAGGAGGAACTTAGAGGTGCAGTGGGGGAGCCACAACTTCTTGGTGGAATGAGTCAGGTCCGGGGGGATGTAGCCAGGGAAGCTTGCATGGGGTCATCATTGGGCAGTTTGATTTCAAGTGCAGATAGTGCAGAGTCACAACACGAGGTGAGTTCTGATTTCGAGATGCATCTGGGAGATTGGCTAGCTACTGAGGTAGTCATTAATGCAGAAGGAGGGGGTTATTTTAACACCATACATTACAGCATCAGTTAACAAGAAGATTGGGAAAGGGGAATATATTGTTATTTTCGAATTAGTTGATGCAGAAGGGTTACAGCTTTTGCTAAAAGCTGAAACAGCAAATAATAAGGGCTTTCTAGCAGCTGTAGTGGCCTTGGGCTAGCGGAGAGTGGGAAGGCTGAGAGCTTGGACATGGGAGAATTGGGTGTTAGGTTATGTGTATTACATGGTGGTGTGACTGGAGAAGGACAATTTGATGGCCTTGCTACTGCTGGCTTATTTTGCATGATTCATGAAGCACAAAGGTTACAAGATAGAAATGCGTGGCTGTGGTATAACCAGCAATTCTGTGAACAAAAACTAGTGGATGAATCACTTAGACTGGAAGTTAGGCATCCAGACATTTGGTTAACCACCATGATGGATAATGCTGCAGGAGCCTCCAGATGAGGTAAGGTTAAGGAAGAAGGATTAAGTGTATGTTGGGGGTTTAACCCCGGATGTTGTTCATGGGTGGCTTGCTGCTTTTCTCACAGTTGTTTGAATTGTGCAGGGGATCATCCAGTGATTCAATGTGGTCACCAAGATGGTAGTTTTGTTAATGCAGGATCATCTGTGGCCAGGTGGGCAGCTTATCTTTTACCTCAAGGGTTGTAGGGGTTTTGGGAAGTGGTGATTTTGAGGACAAAGGAGAGGACTGGTATTTCAGAGTCGGGGGGATCAGTTTCCCCATTCACCCATTAAGGTGCTGGCCTTGAAGCATATGCTTAATAACTTTACAAATAAGAAGGTTGTGGCAGAATTGGTAAAGGGGTTTTCTATTAGGTCCAGGACTTGTGGGAATGATTCAATGGTAAGAATTTCCACTTTGCTATAGGGAAAGGAAGACATTTTGAAAGTCTTGGTGGAAAAAGAGCTGCAGGCCAGTAAGTTATTGGGTCCATTAAATTACCTTCCTTTTGTAAATTTTAAGGATCACTGTGAGGTTTTGTTTCTAAGAAGTAACCAGGAGAATTTTGGTTGATTCACCACTTGTCTTCTCTGGAAGGGAATTCAGTTGATTTTATTTCCAGAAAGGATTCAAAGGTTAGGTATGCTTTACTGGATGAAGTGGTGGAAATTATTAAAGGACTTACAGATCCCTGGTTAGTAAGGGTAGATATTGAATTTGTTTTTAGAATATTACCAGTGTGTGAGGAGGAGTGGCCATTACTGGTTATGATGGTTGGCTGAACATTTTATTTTGATAAGGCCATGCCAATGGGGTGTTCAGTGGCTTGTGCCACTTTTGAGAAGTTCAGCATCACACTTCACTGGATTTGGTAGCAAAGGGTGGGTACTCAGAAGGCAGTTCATTATTTGGATGATTTTGCTGATAGATAAAGTGTTTATAGAGGTGCTTGAGAGCATGCAAGTGTTTCTAATGATTTGTGAGGAACTGAGGGTTCTGTTGGCTATGTGGAAATAGTAGGGCCCTCCCAAGGCATTGTGCTTCCCAGGTTTGTCAGTAGGTGCCAGGCGGAGGTTGTTTTGTCTGCCAATTGGGAAGATAGGGAGGTTGAGGGTGAAGATTGCTTGGAAAATGGGCAAAAAGAGGGTGCAAATTAGGGATGCCATGGAGCCTTTAGGGCTGATGAATGTTACCTGTCAAGCTGTGTATCCTGGGTGTACTTTCTGTAGGTCTGTGGCAAATTGGTTAAAGGGTTGGAGAAGCAAGCACCATCGGGTAAGGGTTAGCAAATTGGTGCAGGAAGACTTGTCATTGTGGTTGTCCTTTTTAAATCAATTTAACGGTATCTCATATTGGTAGGAGGAGTAGGTGGGTCAAACTGATCTGAAATTTTTCATGCATGTAGCAGGAGGCACTGGTATGGAAGAGTTTTTGGAGACGAATAGTGTTGTTTGTCTCTGTGCACATTTGGTTGTGTAGATCTAAAATGGATGAGTTGGGGAGGGCAGGCAAATAGTACTGGGAAAATACAGGAATGACTGGTATTCCCAGGTGGTTGGGCTAGGAGGTAGCTGTGGTCTCATGTTGGGAGTCCTCAGGATTTCATTTTGATTGGTAGTAGGTAAGGTGATTGTTAGAAAAATATGTTTTTAAATATATGTGAAATGCTAGTTTAAAAGCAAGGTAGTTTATAATGCATTTTATTCTATTAATCATATAACAGAAGGGATAAAATTCATGTGTAAATGCAAGTAGCTTCTGAAACTGCAGTGTGCTTTGACCCCTGACCCTGGCAGCTGCCAGCTCAGCAAGCTTAATGTTATGCTTTTCATAAGTGATTATCTGCTGGGTCAGGAAATTAAAATGTGTAAATCTTCTGCTTCTTCCTGATAAGATAACTTGCCCTTGTAAATAATTAAATCTTCCTTTCCTGATGTAGTAATTTGTCCCTGTAAGATAAGAACACAGCTGGTGGGAAAGTGAAACAGTGAACAAAGAGGTGAATTTAAAGTCTGAATCTGCTATTGTATTCGAACTGATATGAGACCTTTAAGAAGTAACTTTACAGAAAGACATTATGACTGGCCAGCTGGATAGCAAGGCCGTATTGTATCTAAAGGAAAAGTTTTTTTTAAATGTACTGCATCAGCATTATTAGATGAATAGAATACTGTTAGTAAAAGTGATGTAGATGCCTTGTGACTAACCACGTCAGTAAGGTGGGCATAACTTGAATGCAAACACTATAAAATATTCTGTACTTCCTGCATCATGTCAGACAAAATTCTGTACTTGTATGGTTTTTTGCCTCCTGGTGTACACTAGTAAACTTTTGAATCTGAACCTCCTGTGTATTGAATTCTGATTTTTTATTTAACAGTTTGGTCCTTCGGACCGGAATTCCCTTGGTAAGCTGCAGATCAGAGTGTATCGGTGGTCGAATACTGCGCAGGAGAAGTTACCAAAATGGTTCTTCTTGAGTGAAAAGACCTCCAACTGAATTGTCGTGTGTAAAGAGGCTGGCCACTTTCTGATCTGTGGCCGAAGAGCGGAATTAGAATGAATTTCAGAACCAGGAGGCTCAGGTAGGAAGAATTTGCCTTTTTTCTGTTTTAGATCAGGGACTAGGTTACAGTATATTATTGTCAAGATTTGTTTTTGCAGATCAGGGACAAAAGGAAGTACTGTATATTTTGTCATAGATCAGGGTAACAGAATAAGGTAGACAGTTATTCTAGATAAACTGTAAACAGGAACTAAGAAATTGACATCACGTGATAAAAAAGGGTTACGTAACATTTTCTTTGACATGGGTAATCAGTGCACTAAAACCTCGCGAGATCCGCCCCTAACCGAAGATGCAAAATACATGCAATTACAGCGTGCTGATAATGTTAGGTATTATACGAAATGGGTTAACAAATATGAATTTGATGGTAAACTAGATAAACTTACACTAGTTAAACTCCTTAAACAACTTAAATCTGATGCAGGAGGTCAGGCAAAAAAGCAACGCCAACTAGGCATACCTCAAGCACACAGGTGGATTGAGGAAGCAAATCGTAGGGAACAGAAGCTTAAAAATTCAAAAACATTATTTTTAGACAAAGAGGATAATAACTTGGTAATAGCTACAGCTCCTCCTCCTCCTCCCTTACCCCCTCCCTTACCCTTTTCAGGATATGAAGCGAGTGGACAGGCTGGTCCACCTCCACGTTATCCTGAAGTTTCAGTAAGACCACAACCATTTGTTAGAGATCCTATTGAGACTAGGTCCCGAACACGTAAAACACATAGGGACACAGAATCATACCAGATAGAGAGAAATCTACAGGATGAGAGTGAGGAAGAAATATGCCCACTTATAGAAGTTCCAAATCCTCAGGCAGGACAGGAAGGGCAGGATCCAACACTCTTAGTATATAGACCATGGACACTGGAAGATATCCGGAAGGCTACTGAGGGAATCCCCCATCCAAAAGTTAATTTTACGAAATTTTTAGAAGATTTACAAGGCATGATGTTAAGTTACCACTTGAATGGGGAAGAAGTAGAAAAAGTAGTAAGACAAATTATAGGTCCAGATTGGCACATGATTTGTGGCACCTGGAATCCTCGTAATGCAGAACTTAGGCCACTCCCACATAGTGACGCAGAGTTAGACAACAGAGTGAAAGGTCTGACAGACAGAATCTCTGAGAAATGGAAACCTAGAGCAGACTGGACTTGCATTAATCAATGCATACAACAGGAAAATGAGACAATAGATGGATACTATGCTAGATTATTAGAATGTTCTAATAATCATAGCGGTATGTCAATTCCTGAGAACCAAACGAATGATTCCCCATATGAACAACAATTAAAAAATGCATTTTTGAAAGGTTGCATTGCACCCTATTAGTAGCTTCATTAAGAAGCACATGATAGATCATCGAACAGGGAGGCTACAAGCCTTACTCGAATACGCTAGACATGCTGAGAGACATTTTAATAGTAAAAAGAAAAGAAGGCAAGTCTTCACTGCTGAAGATGGAGCTGAAGTATTTGTATTACAGTCAGGTAAAAAGGGCAAGAAGAATGCCCAGGGAAACAAGCAGTCTGACAAACGATCAGAAGATTTTGAAGAGAGGAAAAAGAGAGGTGAATGCTTCAACTGCGGAAAGAAAGGGCATCTAGCTAGGGACTGTAAACAAAATAAGAAAGCAATGACAGAAGATAAAGGGGATGAGGACTGACTATATGATAGTGAGGATACATCATATGAAAGTCAGGAATCACCAGTAACAGCAAGAATAGAAAAGACAAATGCCAATGTAGTAGAAGGAGTACAGGAGGTACAAATTGACTTAGACGAAAATGGAAATGAAATTTTAGATTTAGCATTGTTGAACCTGGAGCTCTACCTAGCAGATACAAAACCAGAAGTGACACTTCTGGTGGAGGGAAGGGAAGTCAAATTCCTGTGTGATTCAGGAGCGTCACGGACTTTGATACACCCCCTCCAAGTTACCAGAACATTCCGAATCACCTGATTATATATTAGTAAAAGCAGCAAATGGACAGCTATACAGGGATCCACTCTCCCATGATATAGCAATAACTGACCCTGTTTCAGGTATGACCCAGAGAAGTAAAATAGTTGTTTCTGCAAAGTGTCCAGTAAACCTATTGGGCAGGGACCTTCTGCAGATATTTGGTATAGCAGTAGTTCCAACTGTACAAGGTATGGAGGCACAGAGACAAATGGATACCTTTGTAGTGCGATCGGAGGGTGAAACATTTTATTGGTACAGCCAGGACCTAGTCATGACTGGTCCAGGGGCAGTGACCGAGGAGCTGATGAATGTAGCCATCAGTAAAGCCCCCTCCCTTGACACTGATCAACAGCATTTGTTACACTGTACTCTATATTACTGTACTACACCAGGACCTGATAGAGAGTATGAGCAAAAACTGTTTAGAAATCGTGCAACTAGATTGGTTTTGCGTACTTTGTACTGGGATACTGAGGGGAACAGTGTAGTTAGCTGTTAATTACCTCAAGAATTCCTTGCATTGTATAGATCAAATCGGTTGCCACATGTCAGCCTGACAAAGAACAAAAGTGTTAAATGGGCAGACTTAGGAGAAAAAGTAACAAGATGGGAGAAACAGACTGATTTAGAACTGTCAGGACAAGGGATACAAAAGCAAAAACTGAATTGGTTGACACAGACACATCCAGCTGTACACTTGCAATCTAGCAAGGACAGCTGATTAGCATTTTTATTAGAAGAAGAAGAAAAGGCCTTGTGTGAAATTCCAACAACTCTGTGGTCAACAGGCAAGTCAGATGTAGGACTTATTTGAACAGCAGGACCAGTTACAATTACCCCAAAGTCAGCTTTTAGACCACAGAAAAGACAATACCCTTTGAGAAAGGATGCAGAAATAGGAATTAAGCCTATAATAGCAGCATTACTCAAAGAAGGAGTACTGGTAGAATCTCCTGATTCACCATGTAATACACCCCTATTTCCTGTTAAAAAAGCAAACAGGGAATGGCGGATGGTACAAGATTTACAAGCTGTAAATAATGCAGTAATACCTAGAGCACCTACGGTGCCAGACCCACATACCTTGTTAAATGATTTAGAACTGCAACAGAAGTATTTCTCTGTGGTAGATATTAGCAATGCTTTCTTTTCAATACCTATACATCCTGATAGTCAATATTGGTTTGCATTTACATTTCAGGGTAAAAGGTATACATATACTCGACTACCACAGGGATATTGTGAGAGCCCAACAATATTTACACAAGAAATGGCTAGCAACCTGGCAGGATTTACCCCACCGGGAGGTAGTCAAATTCTACTTTACGTAGATGACATCTTGCTAGCAGCCCCCACCCAGCAACAGTGCAAGGAGGATACAGTAGCATTATTGAAATTTTTAGCAATACAAGGACACAAAGTAAACAAAAGTAAGTTACAACTTTGGAGAAAACAAGTTAGATACTTGGGATATGTAATATCCAATTAAGGTAGAATACTAGATGAGGAAAGAAAAACAGCAATTTTGCAAGCACCCAGACCAACAACCAAGAAAGAAATGATGTCTTTCTTAGGTACAACTAATTTTTGTCAGAGCTGGATACCAAATTATGCTTTGGAATCTGCTCCACTGACTGATTTGATATATAAGACACCAATGGCAGCACAAGATATTTTACAATGGACAACAGAAGCAGAAACGGCTTTCTGCAGGTTGAAGCAGTTGATAGCTTCTTCATTAGTTTTAGGACTTCCAAATTATCACAAACGTTTTTTTCAGACCGTAGATTGTAAGCAAGGGTACATGACGTCAGTATTGATGCAACAACATGGGGACAAGCAACGCCCCATAGCTTACTATTCATCACAGTTAGACCCAGTGGCGCGATCTTTGCCTCACTGTGTACAAGCAGTAGTTGCAGCCGCAATGGCAGTACAGGCTTCGGCCTCAGTGGTGTTATTTCACCCTCTCACATTGAGAGTGTCTCATGCAGTTGCAATAATTTTACTACAAGAGAAAATGGCATACCTTTCTCCTGCTAGACATCTTTCATGTATGACTATACTGCTGAGCCAACCTCATATGACAATTGAACGATGTACGACATTGAATCCATCAACATTACTTCCAACTCCTGCGGAGGGCACACCACACAGCTGCCTGCAGGAAATTGAACAGTTAGCTTTACCTAGACAAGATCTTACAGATATGCCCTTGGATAATGCAGAGGTGACATATTACGTGAACGGCTCATGCAGAAGGGGTCCTACCAGGAAGAATCTGGTGGGATATGCAGTAGTTACAGACACTGAAATTTTAGAAGCTCAATCCTTACCACACAACCTATCTGCACAAGCAGCAGAGTTGATAGATTTGACGAGAGCATGTACTTTAGCAAACAAGTGTGTAAACATATATACTGACAGTCAGTATGCTTTTTCTACAGTACATGTATTTGCACAACAATGGAAAAATAGAGGAATGATTACATCCAGTGGAAAACCTATTAATCATGCGCAATTTATTTTGGAGCTATTAGAATCTATTCAGTTACCTACCAAAGTAGCTATTTGTAAATGTGTAGCTCATACAAAACAACAGGATAAGATTTCAAAAGGCAATGCATGAGCTGATGCAGCTGCAAAGCAAGCAGCCTCAGACTCAGAAACTTTACTTTTAAATGAGGAATTACAACCCTCTGAGATTTTAGATTTCGACATGTTAAAAACAATGCAGATGCTTACTACAAAAGCAGAAAAACAAAAATGGGTAAAACGAGATGCAATTCTTGAGAATGGACATTACATTTCCAAAGAAAGAAAAACGATATTGCCGTCTAATTTATTTAGATATGCAGCTTTGTTGAGCCATGGGCATTGCCATGTCTCAACAGGGGGGATGGTACAGTTAGTAAATCGAATATTCCAAACATACGGATACATAAACTACACAAAAAAATTTTGTGCAGCTTGTCATACTTGTAACAAGCACCATGCACAAGGAGCATTTAAAACCAAGCAAGGAAGTTTTCCTATACCACCATACCCGTTCCATACTATTTGTATGGATTTCATAGAATTGAATAAATGTGAAGGGAAGAAGTTTTGTTTAGTTATTGTAGACATGTTTTCTAAATGGGTAGAAGCTTTTCCAACCAAAAACCCAGATGCAGCAACAGTGGCAAAAGCCCTGATAAAAGAAGTAATCCCTAGATTTGGCATTCCGGAGAGGATTTATAGTGACAATGGCACACATTTTGTGAATCAGACGATTCACCAGCTTGGGAGATTTTTTAGTATCTCCTTAAAGAACCATTGTGCCTACCACCCACAGTCAGCAGGACTGGTGGAAAGGTACAATGGTACCCTAAAAAGTAAACTTAGGAAGCTAGTAGAGGAGACCCAAAAGAATTGGATATACTGTCTGCCTTTAGCACTGCTGAGTATGAGAACGGTTCCAAATGTAAAGGGTTTGACTCCCTTTGAAATGGTTTTTGGGAGAGCATATTATGTGCCTCAGTGGAAAGCTCTCATGCCTGCAGAGCAGGAGGCTGAGAGTTTGTTAGCAGAATATATGAAAAAATTGTTAAGGAATAAATCTGTTTTGCAGTTTAACTCTTTTTCAGATAAGGAACAGACCAGACCGGTGGAAACAGTCGTGGGCCCTGGAAGTTGGGTGTGGTTGAAAGTGACGAAAAGGAAAAACTGGGCGAGTCCAAAGTGGGAAGGTCCGTACCAGGTTTTGTTGGCAATGCCTACTGCAGTCAGAGTAGCTGAGAGGATGTCCTGGGTTCATTTCATGCATTGTAAACCGGTAAAGAACTTTCAACTTGATAAAAACTTTGAAACTGATACACAACCAGACCGAGATGGCCATAAGCAAAGCGAATAGAAGTTTAGATCAACCCCAGAGATGTTGCATAATCATTTTGTTGTGTGTACATTTATTAACTGTAATTGTGACAATTTTTCTCTTGCTGTGGTTCATCCTACACACAACCACACAAGTGAAAGTGGGAAGGCGTGATGAAACGTCTATAGACTGGCATCCAAATTTTAACACATACCTGGCCATGAAACGTGTGTATGCAGAGACTATGAACATTTCAAATTGCTGGGTTTGTACAGCTATACCAACAGCATATGGAGGACTGATAATGTCTGCTGTCCCTTTGGGGATAAATGAGACTTGGGAGAATTTACTTTTTGACACAGGAACTGTGAGATCACAGGACAAAATAGCTTTATTTTTACCTGTTACACAAAAGGGAAATGTGTGTTTTTTTAAAACGATACCCTCCAAGTAGGATGGAGTAATTGTAATATTACGATATCCTACAAGTGTTACATTGAAGTTAAAAGTGGAGGTACTGTTTGTAATACTAACTATGATTCATATTTGAGCACAATGAAAACAACATTGAATGAAGTACGACAAAACCCTGTTTTGTTTAAACAATTGTCAGTTATAGATCAGAAAATGTTTCATGCAGGGCTGATGCGTATTAGTACTAAAGTAGAAAACTGTTATTTTATTTGTGAGAAAAAGGCATATAAATGGTTACCTGAGAATTGGTCCATCAGCTGTTTTTTGGGTTATCTGGTTCCAGCAATAAGACATACTGCAGAATTACCTTTGGGTAAGATACAAAACGTAAGGGAAACAGCTCGAAAATCTGAAGGTCCAGTTAAGAAACCTGTAAATCCAGTTGGGAAGATCGAAGCTGGTTGGAAAGACCATAATTCAGTAAAAGACAAAAGTGAATTGACTCATATGGACTTGGGTGACAGTGTTATATCCTGGGCAGGAATACTACCAGCCTATGGAGCAGTCAAATCGATCTGGGAGCTGAGGAAGTTGTCGAAACTTCTTGAAGTAATGAGTAATGCAACTTTTTCTGCCCTAGAATTGGTGACTGATGAACTAAATGCAATGAGAACTGTTGTGCTACAAATTCGGATGGCTCTTGACTTCACCCTAGCAGAGAGAGGTGGTATGTGCGCGCTTATCAAAGAAGAATGCTGTGCTTTCATCCCTAACAATCGCCACGAGATAAATAATCACCTAGAGGTAATTCAGCAAGTATCAGCCATGACTGAACCAGGCCCAAACCCACTGACGGACTTCTTCCAGAATCTGTTTGGGGGGTGGGGTTCCATCCTAATGAACATTCTAATTGCTATTTGTGTGGGTATATTCCTAATAGGAGCATGTGTTTGCTGTGGAATTCCCTGCATGAAAAGATTAATCAAAGATTTTGTTGATGTATCTGTTACTGAAACTTTCTACCAAGATATTGAAATTGAAAGATTGATTACAGATGACGCTTTTTCTGAAGTATAGATTAAATGACTCACCTAGCTGAAAATCCTGAGTGGGAAAGGCTAGGAGATGAAGTGACACTATGCATACTTCAAAATAGAATAAAAAGTATTAATAGGGGGAAAATGTTAGAAAAATATGTATTTAAATATATGTGAAATGCTAGTTTAAAAGCAAGGTAGTTTATAATGCATTTTATTCTATTAATAATATAACAGAAGGGATAAAATTCATGTGTAAATGCAAGTAGCTTCTGAAACTGCAGTATGCTTTGACCCCTGACCCTGGTAGCTGCCAGCTCAGCAAGCTTAATGTTATGCTTTTCATAAGTGATTATCTGCTGGGTCAGGAAATTAAAATGTGTAAATCTTCCTCTTCTTCCTGATAAGATAACTCGCCCTTGTAAATAATTAAATCTTCCTTTCCTGATGTAGTAATTTGTCCCTGTAAGATAAGAACACAGCTGGTGGGAAAGTGAAACAGTGAACAAAGAGGTGAATTTAAAGTCTGAATCTGCTATTGTATTCGAACTGATATGAGACCTTTAAGAAGTAACTTTACAGAAAGGCATTATGACTGGCCAGCTGGATAGCAAGGCCGTATTGTATCTAAAGGAAATGTTTTTTTTAAATGTACTGCATCAGCATTATTAGATGAATAGAATACTGTTAGTAAAAGTGATTTAGATCCCTTGTGACTAACCACGTCAGTAAGGTGGGCATAACTTGAATGCAAACACTATAAAATATTCTGTACTTCCTGCATCATGTCAGACAAAATTCTGTACTTGAATGGTTTTTTGCCTCCTGGTGTACACTAGTAAACTTTTGAATCTGAACCTCCTGTGTATTGAATTCTGATTTTTTATTTAACAGTGATGGCATGTAATCAGTTTGTATATATGATGAGGAGAGCTTTTTGGTGTGTTGATTTTCTGGGAAAGAGGTTTTCTACTCATTCTTTTTGCATTGGAAGGGTAACGGACTTAACAAGGGAAGACAGATCAACTGAAGTCATTAAGAGGGTGGGTTGTTGGTCATCAAATGCTTTTTGTCTTACATTAGATAATTGGGTACCGTGACTGGCTTAGTATTAGATTCATTTTCTAGGAAAGGGAATCTCATTTTGGTCATTCTTATATCCACTGGGTGTCAAAAGGGGGCTGCAGTTAAGCTAGATGGGATGTACTTGGGTTGGCATTATTTCGTGTGGCATTGGACTTCTTAGGGTCTTGGTTGTACATTTGGCAGATAACGATTTATGAATAATTCTGAAGTTACAGTGGGTAGTTTGGATAAATAATGATCTGTTTATTTCAAAACAGTGTAAGAAACTTCTCTGTGTGGAAGATTTTCAGTCCATATATTTCTAGTTAATATTTTAAAGAGGTTATACCCAGGTATGTGTATTGTGGGTTTGGAGTCAGTACCATGGTTATTTTGGCTTTGGAGAGGGCTCATTGGTTTGTTAATTTTAGGATAGTTAGGCAACTGGCTGCTTTGAGTAGTTATATGGTAGGGCATTGGGATGTTGATGACAGGGATCCAGTTTTGGTCAGAGAGGATGGAGTACACCTGAATGATTTTGGTGAGACCTCTTTAACATACACTTATGTTTGTTTTTGGAGGGTTTGCTGAAGGTTTTGGAGTGAATGAGTGGGAGCAGCCTGTGTCAGGCTGGCTGGCAGAGAAGAGGGACAGGTAGGTTTGTTCCTCTTCTGTTCCCTATGTGGTGCTGGATGTTTAATTCAATGAGTTGGGGAATGAAAGTGAGCGATGGGATGCTGCTTGATAAGTAAAAGTAAGAACAGAGGTGAGGACGCTGTTTGATAAGCATCCTCACCTCCACTCACTTAATTTTATTTATCATGCAGCGTTATGACCTCGCTTGCTTACTTTTACTTATTTGGTTAGGGTGAGTGAGGTTATGCTGCCCTAGTAAATAGTTATATGGATGTTCGTGCTGTGATCACTAAATTAAAATATTGTTCAATGAAGTGATGTTTATGGAAGTTTAATAAAGGTTGTCAAATGTCATTTGGTGTGATGTATTTATTGAAGGAGACCAGGACAAATGAGGTTTGGGAACAAACCAATTTGTCCAGGGACATCTTCGGAGGTAGGAAAAGTAATGGGAGTTAAGATGGCAGTGAAAGAGAGTTAGTGTGGGATGGTTAAATTGGGAAAGTAGGAGTGTTGGGAGGAAATGAGGTAAGCACAAGGAGGGCCTTAAATGGTTTTGTGTGAGAGTAACTGGGCAAGGGGTCAGATTTTGGTGTGAACTTGCTACCCGACTTTCCTCCCTCTTTTAGGAATATTGAAGATTGTGTGGTTATTTTATAGCTTTGTGTTTAGCTGGAGAAGAGTTTAAATTCAATGAGTTGGGTAATGAAAGTAAGCGATAGGATTCTGCTTGATAAGTAAAAGTAAGAGAGTGGAGGTAAGGACACTGCTTGATAAGTAAAACCAAGTGAAAGGAGGTGAAGACTGTGCTTATTTGGTTAGGGTGAGCGAGGTTAAACTGCCCTAGTAAATGGTTATATGGATGTTCATGCTGTGATCGATAAATTAAAATGTTGTTTAATAAAGTGATGTTTATGGACGTTTAATAAAGATTGTCAAATGTCATGTGATTTGGTGTGTTTATTGAAGGGACTGGGACAAGTTGTATACTGCAATAGAATGCTTTTATTTTGCTGAATGTAGTTAGGGAAATCACCCCTTTATGCATTTAATCCAAAGTTTGATAACATAAAATAGTCATTCTGGGGAGGTGATGATGTTTGCAGCTTCAGATATGGGAGATGTCATGCACTCAGGTGAACAGTATAGTCGAATGTCATTTGAGCATACCCTTTGTGGATTGCTACGACAACTGAAAAAAAAGCAGGGCATATTAATAGCTTTGTGAAATATCTAGGAGTACTGACTGGATGTTAATGAAAATTTCAGTGGTATTCATACCTTTTGGACAGTTATGTGGGAAATTGGCAGTTGTTTTCTTTGATATGCCATGAGCTGCTGCAGTCTAAATAGGTGTCATATGTTGAACTGCACCAGGGATATTTCTAATACTCTTTCAAAATTACATCAAAAGGGAGGACTTCAAAATACATTTGTGTGAAATTAGAGAACAGGAGCAAGCCAGTAACATGCTGTGATCTTCATGAAAGTATGCTTTCTGTGGCTTTGATGTTTTTTTTTGGATAAATGTGAAACTAAAATATCTAGGCTCTTTTCTATGAATATTAATAAGACAGAGAAGGCTTAATACAACACAAAGCACTATAAAATAATTACATTTGCAGGGCACTGTGCTATCCTGTGCCTCTCCACCTCTCAATGTGGAGGCTCTTCTCCCACACTACTGATATTTACATAGACTATCTCTGAGGTTGCACAAACCTGGAGAAAAGGGAAAATATGAAAAAAGTATGAAAGTTACAATTCCCTCTTCTCCAAGTCTCACACCCTAAAACCTGTCACAACACATTTGAAAAGTAAGTTCCTATGCACTAATATGTTTACATGAAGTGCATGCAATTTTAAATCTGAGCTATCTTAAAATGCAACAACACAACATGTAACCAATGGTAGTGTTCCCACAAGTCCTTTCACATGACCTTATACTATGTTAAAAATATACAATAGACATAAGCAACAAAAAGAAAAAAAATAAAGTGGTGTGTATACAATATTAGTTATCAAAATTATTACCCAGATAATAAATGACCATTTATTACTATTGCAAACTCATATGTTAAGAAAGATTCAAAAAAACTATCTTACACTTGTTGAAGGTTTACCAGTGGAAAAATGAAGCAATGCAAAAGAAAAAACCTCTGGTATTCCACCACAGCAAATATTCACCATGATAAAGTCCTATGTCAAGCAGCGGACAAGTTTAATAGTAGAAATAAAAACAGCGGTAAAATTCCAAAGATAATGAAACGATAAGTGCTTTCGGCTGTTTAGCCTTCTTCAGATCATTATCTTTTAGTTACAATACTTCATATTTATACTAAAAACGTACCAATGAAATTTTAAATTAATTAGCTTCTTATCCAATCATATCAGTTCATTCTCATTCTTTATTAGAATATCCAATAATCTTTCTTTGATATTACTAAGTAACATATGATCATGATTTAAAATTGGCACCAAAAATATGCTAATATACTATCTTTTATATCAATCTCCATTAGTTGCAGGTCTCATAACGTCAACCATTGGTGTTTTCCTTCTAAGGATTGTGTTTGGCCCATCATGTATTTCCTGTTTGGCAATATGCTAATATGCAGTTCTCTGCCTAGTTTTTTACTGGCTATGGTGCCAGGTGTATCATTCCAATAGAATTGATTTTACATGGTTTCCCTGTTTCCACTTTGCTGCCATCCAGTAGTCAAAATGTAATACTAACTTTTAAAGCTTTTTTAAAAAGTTTTTCAAAAGCATTTATTTCCATTATTTTTAGGATTTAGTAAATAAATATATTCATAATTAGTTACTAACTTATTTAACTTTGTTATGAAAAGTCCTTCAGATTCAAATACTGCTTTCTATTAGGGATGCGTGCATGTGTGCGCCTCTTAATAGTGATAGTTATATATTACGTATATTTGGACTTTGTCCCTTATTAAAGAAAAAAACAGAGACGTGCTCTACATATCATAGATTGCTCAATAAACAATGGACTCTTTATTCAATGTGTAGGAGAAAGATGCAGAAATTTAATGTGTAGCATGGATCTTTATGCTGATGGAAGCAGGGTTGATATGGTGACCATGCTTTTAGTTGCGCCAGTTGTATTTCAATAATTTGATAGTTATAGTTAAGAATTGTTTTGTATATTTGATGAAGTATATATACGTAAAAGAAATCAATAACAAAAATCCTGACAAGGGGATTTAATTATCAAAATAAGTTTATATTTTATAAACAAGGAAGAACAAAAAATAATGGAAATAAATGCTTTTGAAAAGCTTATTGAAAGATTATTGGATATTCTAATAAAGAATGAAAATGAACTGATATGATTGGATAAGAAGCTAATTAATTTTAAATTTCATTGGTCAGTGTTTAGTATAAATATGAAGTACTGTAACTAAAAGATAATGATCTGAAGAAGGCTAAACAGCCAAAAGCGCTTATCGTTTCATTATTTTTGTAATTTTACAGCTGTTTTTATTTCCACTATTAAACTTGTCCACTGCTTGACATAGGACTTTATCGTGGTGAATATTTGCTGTGGTGGATTACCAGAGGTTTTTTCTTTTGCATGTTAAAAAAGATGGTTAAAGCATGTGTAGCTTATAGGATACTGCAGTCCACCACCCATTTCTAACAGCCAGTTTTAAAAATCTGTACTTCTATCTAAATATGATATTCTATGTTTATAATGTATGGATTATCTCTTGAACTCCACTATGAAACAGATGCATCATTAACCTCTTCTCAGGTTTTGCTACCACTTACCTGCTAATGTCATCTCTAACAGTCATTTGTTTACTAGCATCTGACAGTCTGTGGCATTTGGTCCATAAATCAACTTTCTGCAAATAAATGTTTGCTCTTTGCTTCTCTTCTTGTTTTTTCATTGTTTTTAGAAAATTATTTATTTATGGCTCTCTATTAGAAGCGTAAGCATTGCAAGTCTGAACATATTAAATTTTAAATGCAATTGTAACAATTTTTCTTGAAACTTGCTGTTACACATTAAAATCATTGGGGGGCGTGAAATCACTCCGCACCCCCATACCCATAATACTTACATTTACTAACTACATGATTACAAAATAATTATAATTTCGAGAAACTTGAATTCTCTGAGGTATAATTTTGAATTTAGCACATAATCACCCCAATCATATTTAAATTTTCCAAGAAGATAGGAGCACACCTGGCTACATCAATCTTTCAGCAGGAATACCTTTTTTTCTAGTTTAATTTGAAGTTTATAAAGGGCAGCCTGTAGTTATCTTCCTGAAATTTGGAAGAGATTGTATACTCATAATCACTAGCTAAGGCCAGTGGTATGGGTACTTATAGTAGCAAAACTGCTCCATAGACTATCACTGGAAACATTTTTATTTTTATTTGAAGTGGAAGAGCACAGTTTATAAAAAAAAATAAAGAGTACGCTATTATCAACAAAAGCTATTTTAAAATGTCAACAAAGATGGCCACAAAAATACTCAATAAAACTCATGAGGAGTATGTAGATATTTTTAAAGAAGATTAAAAAGTGCAGATTCTGTTGTAAATGTGAATGGAAAGCAAGTAGGAAAGTCTGAAAAGGCAGATGTAAAGTCTGAAAGAGGAACTGAAATATGTACCTCCTTTGCTTCCACTGTCTCCTTTGATAATTTCAAAATTGCCATCATTTGACCTGTACCCAAACAAGAACTTACTAAGGTAGTATCTATCAAGAGATCCACTTTGACAACTTCCTCTCTAGGACAACAGCAGCAATCATTACCTCCAGCTCTCCAATCAAAGCCTTTTCTAAGGAAGTGCAGACAATGTGCCTGATGCTGGAAGAGCCTAGGGATGCCACTGTAACTATGTTGTAGAATAAAATAAATCTGTACTGTTCACTAGACCTTCATAACAGAGCCGATGGAGTACACAGCTTTTTCATATGGTAAACACTTGAGATTGGAGATCTTCATGAAATTTTTTACAGCAGTTATGTTTCCATTTTTTAGAGGATCTGCCCACACTTATTAAGACCCATTCCTAATCATCTAGACCTTCCAAATGTGAGATTTCAGTCCCAGCATGAAGACCCCCACCTACTCACGAGCAGACAGCTCCATGTTTCACTTAATAGATATCCTAGGTCACATTTCCTACCTCACATGACCTCCTGGGTGGGGATAAACAATGGAGCTGTCCTATAACTGAACATTATTTTAATTCTCGGATAATTAGTAATAAGTGTAATTGCTCACCAGGAAGGTGTCCATTCAGGATATCACATAAATGAAGTTCTAACATAATTAATAGTCATGTACATACCTTCCTGAAAACAAAATCTATAAGGATGTTTTAAAAAATGTGACATGCTTACAGGTGAAAAAAAGTGATATAAATAATTACACATCTGGAAGGCACAATTTTGTAAACATGTCTAAATTAACAGATAAAAGAAAAAGTGTTGTTGAGAAAAGAGGATCACTGAATTGATTTAAAGAATGTAATAACATGGACAAAGCACGCCCCATCTATTAAAAGCCCACCAAAGATTAATGTTGGTAAACTGCCCTAAACAAGATGCAGCCATTGAAACTACAGTACATGTGAATGTAATTCGTATTATCAGATGAGCTGAAAAAAATCAAATAATGTGATTATTTGCCCAACAATAATAAAAATCTGAGAATACCAGAAACAGCCCAAACCGATAATGGTAACTTGTAATAACCAAAAAATAAAAAACACTGAACGACTTCACAGGTTGGCAACTGAAGAGAAATGATAACGACAAACCACTTAGCACAATAATACTTTAATCTCACACTTTCATCCCAATGGACTTCATCAGAATAAAAGAAAATTCAACAATCATTTTTAATTTATACATATAAAAAAAATCAATACTCCCAATTAATTAACAATTAAATTATACCATAATTGTCAATAATTACAATAAACATTTAAAAAAAGATGTAAAAATAAACATAAAAATAAAAATAAAAAAACTATTTACATTACTTTAAGCCTACAATCTTTTAAAAAACATTTAATATTACTAGTACCACTGATACCTGGAGAAAAGTCAGCTCCAAGTTTTAATTGCCAAAGCATTTTTCTTTTGCTCAACTTTATTTTTGAAATCTCCCCCTCTCCTATCCAATTCTATTTGTACAACCATAAAAACAATTTCTTAAAATTCTGGCATTCCGATGTATGCTTAAACAAGACATTTTTTCATTTCTTGCTTTTATTGCATATAAATGCTCCTTAATTCTAACCTCAAGATTTCTAGTGGTCATTCCTACACAATAGCCAAGGCAACATGTACAGATGCTGATATATATCACACCTTTCGATGTACAGTTGAAAACAGCAGGAATCTGAATAGTATAATGAATATAATCTAAACTTAAATATGGTCCCTCCATAATAAATTGTAAAACAGAGCAATTGCCACATTTATACATTCCTTTGGATTTAGATTATAGTTGCTCCATAGTTGGAATTTTTGTCGTATTATTCTGTAGAATGTTTTTAAGATTGTATGTATTTTTAAATACAAATTTAGGTTGCATACCAACACATTTCACTGAATCCAAATTTCTTTGTAAAATTTTCCAATTGTTTCTAATAATGGAGCATATTTACTAGCTGTCTAAAGTCATATCTATATTGTAATATGTTATGTTGTTCCCTGTCTTAGCCTTACTAGTATATTTTTGAAAGGTTCAATTAATATAGGAGGATACACATTCTTTCTTTTACTTATTTCATTGATTATCATATTGAGTTTGTCAATATTGTACCCCTATGCCAAAAATAAATCAGTAATTATTTTGATCTCTTCCTCAAAAGTCTCATCATCTGATGTCATTCTGGAGGGTCTAATATATTGTCCATCAGGTATGTTGTCTTTGATAAAAACAGGGTCAAAACTCAAATAATTATTGATAAATGTGTTCTTTCTATGAATTTTACTATCAAATCCTTTTACTGATTAATTCCAAATTAAATGTACATCTAAAAAGCACACATCAAGACCACATTCACCCATTGTAAAACTTAGGAATTCAGATTTAATATTCACATTTTCCACTAAAGGAACTGCATCAGTATTAGTGCCTTCTAAAATCATGAATAAATCATACACAAATCTGTTATAGTAGACCACTTTAAATTTAGTGACCATGGATTCAAATGTTTCATGTATCCACCAGCCCAAAACTAAGTTTGCAAAGACTGAGGCTACTGCAAAACCCGTGGCCACTCCTTTAATTTGCTTATACACATGAATCTGTAATATAGGATATTATTTTTGTACTAGAGGGTTAAGCACATAATTTAACAGCAAAGAAATGCCTTCTGTAGCATAAAACAGTACTGATACTATAGGTCAGGGTTCATGGAGTCTTTATGGATTCCAAACAGAATACCTAACACTGGCTTCTCAATCAGTAAAAAATTATAAGTGTCTGAATCAATGGTACCATCCATTAAACTTTCATGTAAGTATGATGAAATAAAATCAAAACATTTGCTTCCTTCTGATCTATCCATCCTATGATATTCACATTCATTTCTTAACAAACTTTCCATACTTTCAATATATTTATCTTTATCCATTATTACCAATCCCCCGCCGTTATCTGCTTTCATAAATCTAACATTGATGTTATTTTTTAATTCATTTAAAGCCCTTTTTTGTTTATTTAAATTCTAATACTTATTTTTTGACTTCTGGTTTAATGACGTATGAATATCTTTTTCACATATGTTTTCAAATACATTCAAGGTACTATTTAAAACTGGGCTAAAAGTAGATGCCTTAATGAAATGTTTTTAGACAAATTTACTTCATTTAAAACATAATTTAAATTCAAATTACGTGTGAATTGTCTCAATTCCAACAAAGTCTTACTAATTTCTGCCCTCTTAGTAGGTATAACATTCAAGCCCAGTTCTAATATTTCTATCTGGGTTGATGTAAAATCATAGCTAGATAAATTAAATATGTTGGTAACATACCTTAGTCCATTACTAAGTCCATTTTCTTTCTTTTGCTGCCTGCTGGTTTATTGATATTTTGTTGATTCTCTCCTTTTTCTCTCTCTCTCTCTCTCTCTCTCTCTCTCTCTCTCTCTCTCTGTAAGTTTTTTGATCTCACTTCTAAAGGCAATCCATTGCTTGCTGTTTCATTAGTGGGATATAATGATAATTCTGTAATTGTTTGTGAATTGTCACTCCAGCTGCTTCTTTTTTTTTTTGTCTTCTCTCCATTATCATCTGAAATAAGCTCAGCTGGCTCATCATCACTGTTTAATCCAGTGATGTCAATTCCTGATTCTGTCCTTAGTTTTCTGTTGGTCCTATAAGGTACTTTCCCTTAGTTTAATGTCACCTGGCTATATCAAGCTCTTTTTCTTTTGATGTTATGATAGCCTGGATCAAAACTTGAATAGCCTAAGTTTTTCTAATAGTCCAAACTGTCTGTCATGATTTTTTTTTAGATTTTTGTGCAACTACAGCATGTTCGTATTTTTCCACACTTTGTAATGTTGCATCATAATCTTTAAATATTGCAGGCATTTCCGCAAGTAAACTTTGTATACTCTGATCAACCTTAACAGCAATTTTACGGACTTCTTGAATAAGATCGTTATTATGTTAAATTAATAAGAGCAAGAATTTCAGCCCACAATTGTTAATAAATTCCACTAAAATCTTAAAAAATGGATCTGTATATTTAATTCCACTGGGACATTTAAAAAATGTAAGCCTTTTGGCACTATGCACAGATTTAAACATTGTTCACAATATTTGTTCTCAATCACAAGCATCCTATATTGTCTTAAGTTTCTTTCCAGACTTATCAAATTTTCTTTAAGCTCATTAACAGTAGACAGATTATGCTGTGTTTTGCTGGTATTTTTAAAAGGGTCATGGTTGAGATCCAACACAGTATTAATGTCTTTGAAATGGGTATAGCTGTCCCAATTCCTGGTCTTATTATAAATGAAAGGATTTTCAATAACTGTTCTTTTATCCTCCTCTGAACAGGAGGAATCACTTCTAGTTGCTGATTTTATTTGAAAATTGTTCACCATAGAATTCACTGACTTACGCATAGTCTCCAGTAAAATTCTTAGCAGCTGGTTATCATTGGTATTAGGTGCTGGATAGATGGGCATATTCAACAATTCACCCCTGTGAGTGTTTGACATTGGCAGTGCAGCAATAAACCAAAGAATACCAGAACAGACAAACCAATAATGGTAACTTGTAATAGCCAAAAAAAAAAAAAAACACTGAATCGCTTCACAGGTTGGAAACTGAAGAGAAATGATAACAACAAACCACTTAGCACAGTAATAGTTTAATCTCACACTTTCATCCCAATGGACTTCATCAGAATAAAAGAAAACTCAACAACCATTTTTAATGTATACATATAAAAAAAACAATTACATTACTTTAAGCCTATGATCTTTTAAAAAGCATTTTATATTAATAGTACTATTGATACCTGGTAAACAGTCAGCTCCAAGTTTTAATTGCCAAAGCATTTCTTTTTGCTCAACTTTATTTTTGAAATCTCCCCCTCTCCTATCCAATGCTATTTGTTCAGATTTATATGTATAAATTAAAAATGGTTGCTGAGTTTTCTTTATTCTGATGAAGTCCATTGGGATGAAAGTGTGAAATTAAAGTATTTTTGTGTTAAGTGGTTTGTCATTATCATTTCTCTTCAGTTTTCAACTTGTGAAGTGATTCAGTGTTTGTTTGTTTTTTTATTTAAGGATAAAATTTGTTGAGGCACTCTAAGTAAAAAGTACAGACTGCCCATTGCATCAGAAAATTAATGGGATGACTCAGAATCCAAAAGAGAGAAGCCATTATCCTCTCCATTTGCCAAACTGCAGGCAACCCTCCCACCATACCTCTCAACCTCATAGAGCAAGAAATCTAAACAAAGCCATAAATAGAGGAACAAATGACACATTTTCAATATTGCTCTTACAAACTTAGAAATTTGATAGAATAATAGGTTTTTCATTAGCATGAATTTTCTGAAAGGTATGAAGTCTGAAACTCAAATGTCTGACATTATTTTCTGACATAAATGTTCAATGACTTGCCAATGATTTGCTAGAAAACCTCAGTTGTATGAAAAATGGACCAAAATATGAGGCAAACATGTAGACAGTCTGTGAAAATCTGTACACATGAGATGTAGTCTCCCCACCCCTATGCACAATCCGGCATGCAATATCTGAAAAATAAAAAAAATATAAGATATAAGGCAATCACAGTAAAAGTGCCACCACTACCCCATTTTTTTGCTCTCTTGCTACTCTAAACTGTAAAACACCCTGTAGGAAATAAGCAGTTAAGGACTCTCCCCATTGCTAGTCATCAATAAAGAAATGTCCTTCCCAAATAACTAAAGCACACCCTTCCTACTCTTCCACAAATGCAAGACCCTTTACAGTGAAAGCAGTCAGATCTCTCAGTGTAAAAAAAGTCCAATATTGGCACTAAGGAGATCAATCCCTAGTGTGAAAAAATGAAGCAATCACCATTTGATATAAAACCATAGCCCTCATCTGAGCTATAATTAAAAACAAAAAAATCTATCCCAAACACATAAAATATACCTTTCCCATTTCTTCACAGCAGAGGTACTTCAATCCAAGGCTCTTTACAGTGACACTGGGAGGCTACCCACCTCACCAGTGCTAACAAATCCAATGGTGGCACTGGGACCCACAACCTCCACTGTTAGAACATGATCTTCTGTATCCATTTTAAGGAAAATGAAAAAAAAAGTTCACTCTTGTCTCCAGCATATGGTTGCAAACCGAGTAAACCATTTTTTCAAACAAATACCACAAAGCTATACAGGCTAGAATTCAAAAAAAAAAAATCAGAAGAGCCACACTGAACATCCTGTGATAGCTTTATTCACCAGTGAATAAAGCTATCACAGGACATTTGGTTTGGCTGTTTGAATGCAACATTTTTACAATCAGCCATGAGATCATCCTTTAGTATAGAATGATGCAAAACAGTTTACCAAAGATTCCCTAATATAACTGTGATGGTAATGTTGCTAAAAGATATTGCAGCTGTTAAAGTTGCATGAACTCATTCAGTTTCACAAAAATGCATTCATAACTTTAGTAATCTGTGATATTTTAACAGAAAACTAGAAAACAGATATACCCACAATTCAGTGTATAGCATGAGTTGAACTGCAGTCACATCTAAAATCCATGGAGAAATGGAATTTCTGCCACATCAACATCATATGTAACCTTTGGCAGAGGGATTATTTTTTACCAAAATGTAACATACGATTTATAATTCTCACTGATATATTGTTTCATTTAAAGTTTGGTTTGCTTTAAAAAGTGTATGTATCCATTTTATAGGCATTCTAATAGGGTCTATATTATATGAATGAAAGTTCATAATCTCGAATGCTCTACAGAGCAAAAATGCTGGACCTCAAACTCCTTATTGTGGGGTGCTGTGCCCCCCCCTACACACACACCCCCACTAAACATATATACCAACTCCAAGATCGCACTACAGTGAGGAAAGGGCAAATATTCCAACCTTCACTGTACTGCGATCCCACAAGAAGCTCTTCGAGGTCCGGCATTTTTGCACTTCAGAGAATTCCAAATTATGAACTTTTGTTCATATAATATAGACCCTTTTAATACATTCAGGGGAGTGTATTATACTGTACAGAGAAATTCTTAAGTTGCCTTAAGTTAGTCATTCAGGCACCAAAGTTGAAGGGCCCTGGGTCTGGAACTGGCATATCTGGAGAAGTCATTCTGATCTATAATTCATCAGCACCAGCAGACAATACACACACACACACACACACACACACACACACACACACACACACACACACACACACACACACACACACACACACACAAAACAGCAGCCCTCTGTTGCTGAATAAGTAAGGATCTAATATATTCTGCAAATATTACACTCAGAAGCATTTCTTCTCTACCCAGAAACATGTAAGCACAGGTGTTTATCACAGAAATGTTCATATATGCTACCTGTTTTTGCTCCACACTGCCTTCATGCTGACATATTTATCATCTCTCCACACAATAAACCCACAATAAAGAAAGTGAAAATTCAAACTAACCTCAGGTATAATTCAGTAATAAAGCTAAATAATCCCTCCTTAAAAGATTGTGGCATCCACCCCAACCCTGGCTCTACCAACCCCATTACCCTAACAACCCACCCCAAACTCAATAACTCTTTCCTAATAGGACATCTAAATATCCAAAGCATTAATAATAAAGTAGCTCACCTCCATGCCCTTCTAGAGATTCACTCCTTTGACATCTTCTCCCTCACTGAAACTTGGTTGAAACCAGAGACTAAAGACAATGAAATCATTCCCCAAGGTTATAATACAGTGAGACAAGATCAAACAAAATGCAAAGGTGGTGGAGTAGCAGTTCTATTCAAAGATGGACTTCATATCTCCACCCTACCATATAATCCAACCCAGGATAGTAACGCAGAAGTCCTCATCACTAAACTTCAAATCAACCCAAACAAATCTTTATTCATTATCTGTATTTACCTACCACCCAGAAATAATATCACTACAGCTGGGTGTCTTCAACTTACCCCCAAGAAACAATAATACTAGGTGACTTTAATATTGACTGGAAAGGTGTCATCGCTGAAAATCCTACCTCTCATATTAACCTCCATGGCTTTAGCCAAACTATCACCTCCACAACCAGAATTACCAAACCAAATAAAAAAGAGAGCACCTTAGACTGGATACTTATAAATAGACAGAAACAATCTTACAAGGTAGGAACGCTGCCAGACGATGTAAGTGATCATATTTTGACCTACATCATAAGAGAGAGAAATGATCTTCCCAACTTCCCCACCTTTAGGATAGCATGCTCTAACAAATACTTTAACTCAGAATTATTTCAAAATGAACAATGCCTGTGACTGGAACCCTTTAAAAACCCTACCACTTGAAGAGGCTGTAAAGTATCTTAACTCTAAATTCTTATCTATCCTGGATAGGCATGCACCTAAATGGTCCATCAGAATGAAGTCTAACCCAGCCCCATGGCTTTCTAAAGAAACCAGACATCAAATTTTGCTTAGGAACAAAGCTTGGGCTAAGTGGATAGCTAACAGAAATATCTCTGATCAACTAAATTTTAGGCAGCTGAGAAATAGTACAAAAAAGGCAATACTTACAGATAAAAAAAACTACTACTGTAAACTGCAACAAACTCACCAAAATAATCCCCAGAAGTTCTGGTCTAGTATCAATAAACTCCTTTCCCCAGGGCACTCTCGAACACCTACCCCACTTGATGCCGATCCAAACACCCCCCATCAAACTGCCAATACCTTCAATTCTTTCTTCACTGAGACCATACAATCACTAGCTAGTCAACTAATCCCAGACAACTCAAGCCTTCCCACCACCATACCAGGCACTCTACCTACATTCAAACTGCAACCCATCTCTACTACTCTCATCTATAAATGCATCCAAAAACTCAAGCCTTGTACACCTTCTGCCGACCAGCTACTGTCACAATATCTCCAAAAAGCAGCCAGAGTAATTGCCTACCCTATATCCTTCCTTATAAATAGGGCAATCAAGGAGGGAACCATTCCAGACATTTAGAAAATCTCCCACATTATCCCCCTGCACAAAGGTGGTAACTCAAATGACTACTCTATCGGCCAATAGCTCTCTTATCACCCTTAGCAAAAATTATGGAAAAATGCATTCACCAACAACTTTTACATCATTTATCTCAACATAACATAATAGCAAACTGCCAACATGATTTTAGGCTATCACACAGTACCACAACTGCCCTTTTATCCTTTACAGATACCATCAATATAAACCACAATAAAAACATCCTCTCATCTGCACTCTTTATTGACCTCTCAAAAGCTTTCGACATGGTAAACCACACCCTTCTAATCAATATTCTTGAATCCCTTTCCTTTGACTCTTAGGCTGTTAAATGGTTCAGATCCTACCTTAGCAACAGGCAACAGGCAGTTCTCTGGGAAAATCAAATTTCATCCTTTCTGCCAGTCACCCTCGGAGTCCCTCAGGGCTCTATTCTTGGACCACTTCTTTTCTCATTATTTATCAATGACCTCCATGTAGCAATTACTCAAGCCACCTGCATTCAATATGCAGATGATTCCATGCTAGTATGCTCAGCTTACTCCCCATCAGAACTACATTCTCTTACTCAAAATGTTTTTAACATTGTAGAAACATGGTTTACAAAACGCTGCCTCCTTCTTAATGCCAAAAATACCAAGCTCCTTCTCTTTACTCCCACTACTAAGTCCTCCCCCATAGATTTCTCAGTCACTTCCAATAATGGCACTATTATATTCCCTGACTCTACCACTAAACTGTTAGGAATTACCATTAATAATAACCTTGCATTTGATTACCATATAAATAACACCATTAAAACTGTCAACAGAAAAATAGGCTCCTTATATAGAATCAAACCTTTCCTAACCCCAACAGCCAGAACCAAGATTGCTCACTCCCATCTAACCTCAACTCTTCTGTACGCCTCACCTATATATGCTAACCTAAAGAAAAATAATCTTAACAAACTAGCAACTTCCTATAATAACATCGCCAGATTTGCCTCTGGCAATCCCTTTAGAACCCACCACTGTCTGAATCTTTGGCAGCTAGACTGGCCTGAATTCCAAAACCATCTGATTATCTCCCAACTCACCATTGCCCACAAGATATTTTACCAACCCAACACCACCCCTATACTCTCCAATCTCTTAATCCCCTATAAAAATCTGAATTCCCTACGTTCTTCTAGCAAACTCCTCGCTAGCATAACCAAGTCTAACAACATGGCTGGTGACTCCCTGTTTACTAACACAGTGGGTAAAAACTGGAACCAGCTACCCAATGAACTAACTCAACTCTCTTCCTTGCCTCTCTTTAAACAAAAACTCAAAAAACACCTCAAAACACACTGGTTATGCCCTTGTAGCAACCCCGACTAACCACCTACTTTCACTACTGATACTTCCTCTTCCAAATAAACTTACTAACATTTTAAAGCTAATTCATGCAAGCAAGGCTATTACTGTTTGAACTCTAATCAACATACTGCTAAAATCTTTCTACTTTTGATGTGTAAAATTCCTTATGAATCGTACTGTGCTACATTTTTTGTCACTCTTTCAAGTGTAAATATCTTCAGTATGTTATTATTACTTGTTTTACTTTTCTAAATCCTTTTATTTACCATGTAACAGCATTTAATTTTTTTTTATTTTGCTGGAGCTTTTCTCCGCGGGCCTCTACTGAAAATGGAAATATATCCAGCTAGACTAGCCTGGTTAACAAATGTAAAATAAATAAATAAATAAATAGCTAATTAGCATGCACATCTATATGCAAACTATATTGCTACACTACTCAGCTTAGTCCTGGCCCCAAGCCTGGGCTTACAATTTTGCCACTAATGAGTGATGGAAGTGTAGTGTTTGACCCGCCCATCTCCTCTGCCCAAGGATTTGTGGCTAGTTATATTAACATACACAGATAAAATTCATCAGTTAACCATCAAATGACATTTGTAAGTCTGTTACCAATCTGCTTTACACTTATTTTTACTTAACTATCTACCTACTTATCCCTTCTTCCTAGCTAGATTTATAGAGGTACAATCCCCTGCTCTTGGATTTTATACCTAAAGCAGTAGTACTTATTTAGCCTTAAAGAAACAGATGACAAATTCCAAAGCTATCGCCCTGAATTTACAGATATAGTTCATAAATCAACACCTGCGTATTCAGCCCTTATACCTATCTTGAATTTAACAACTTCAATTCTCATGGCTAAAGGGACAGCACTTATTTAGGTTTTAAAAAATAGTTGATAATTTCTCTGAATCACTATCTGCTTCTTATTTTCATAGATTTAAAATGGCACTACCTTTTATTTTTCACCCCACTCTCTCTAATCTTCTACTCAATAAATGACAAAATCGTTGTCCCTAAAAGAAACTGAACTATAGTTTCCCCCTTACCCATTGCAGTTAGTCCCACTCATTCTATTCCTGTTACCTTGTAGACTTTTGAGTGGATAATTCCATCAGACAGAAATATTGTCATAAGCTTGTGTCAAGCTACTCAATAATATCAGAATTAAAACTGAACTATACATCCAGTCATTATTATCATATTGTGTATCTCTAAATTATTTAGAAATTTAACAGTTATGCAATTTTCTGTTTTGTAGGACAACATTTAAATAAAAATACAAACATTAGACAACTTCTTCTTCCTTAGAACAATACAAAAAAGCATATTTAGGTGTTGTTACCACCAGCTTTGCCCCCTTGTGTTCTTGAGATATAGAAAATCCACAATCCTTTCTTCCTAATTAGAAATTATCTCCAGAGATTATATGTTATCTTCTAAATCTGGAAGATCTGAAAACTATCCATATAAATGCTGAGAGTCTTTTTAACAAAATTCCTAATTTCGGGTCTGGATGTTAACCATAAATCCGCACAAATATTAAGTCACATAAACATGATTAAGCCATATATCTCACATTCAAAAAGCATTTTATATATATATATATATATATATATATATATATATATATATATATTTATGTGTGTGTGTGCGTAAATATACACACACACACACACACACACACACACACACACACACACACACACACACACACACACACACACACACACACACACACACACACAAACACACACACATGCAGACGCACATGGCTGCTTAAATGACAAAGACTCAGTGTCTGCGGATTAGCATTTGAAGCAATGAGCTAGAATAGTTCTTTGATACGCTTTAGCAAAGATGTCTAGTGTGTTTTAGAACAGGTGTAGACAATGAAAGGTACTATTCTGTATATACTGGATTGGATGTACAGGTCTGACCAGAATGCCTGTTTGCTTACTTTTGATCCTCATCCATTGATCAGAGCTACAAGCAGGCTAACTACAGATTTGCAGATTTGACAAAATAAATTCCTTATTACTGCTATATTCCACATCAAAGACCACCAGGCCTTAAAACGTGCCTTAAAACTTGCATCACCTATTATAACCTGGCTGATAGGCAATACAGCTAGGAAGTTACTACTTCTAGGATGCTTCAGTACTGATTGGCATCCCAGCACTAGTATTGAATCAGCAGTATTGGCATCAGTTATACAATAGACTGGAATAATTAGAAATCACAGCAATATGTACACATGCACGTTGCTCATTACCTAAACACACAAGTGGCCATATATCCACCTCTGTATTTGGAAATACAAATGCTCCTCCACTAGGGAATTTATGATTTTCACTAGAAGTTTTAAAAGGCTTGCCTATTCATACTGTTAGTCAAACCATAATTATCATTGACTGGTTCTTTATAAAACACAGTCCATATATTAATTTGGCCCTCCAAATTTTCAACAGTACTCTAACAGACAACTGAAATCACAATTAAAAGTGAAAATCACCCTGGATGAAAACTGAGAATAGCCATGGCAGAGTGTCAAAAGATCTTGAGATTTTGTAAATAAATGAGTTCTGAGTAATGCAAAATTCATATAGAAATCCTAAGAACAATTGTCAGATAGTTACTATTTAGCTAAGAAATTATTACACAAACTTTAGTGACATACCAGCATTCCCATTGAAAGGCCATTAACAATGTTTTTGTCAAAAGTAACTCCTCCACTGAAAATCCATTAGTCCTAAAATCATACCAAGAAACAACTATTACCAAGTCCCTAACTAAAGGTTTACTCGGTTTGTCATCACAGGAACGCAAGCCACTGATTTTTCACAATAAAGCGCATAGACATCATGACTTCTCACAAACTACTTAGTAAAATAAAACAACATGGCTCTCCCTCTATAGATGAACTCCATCCATGCTTCCTATAAAAAAAATACTCACTTTATTGATAACCCTGCTACTGTGCTGTTCCAAAGAAGTATCATATAGGTTGTGTTTTTTGATGTATGGCATCTGCCAAAAAGCATCCCACTTTTCAAGAGTCATGATATCAGAAAGGATGAGGACTATTGCTCCATTAGCCTTCGAAGACTATTGATGAATGTATTTGAGAAAATAATTCATAAAGAGTTAACATACTATCTTCGCAAATATATCTTTTCTAAACCACAGCATGATATCAGAGCAGGGTATTGAACTCACAATTTGATTGTAACTGATGCTAAGAATCTAGAGAAAGTGAACATATAACTACAATCTTGCTAGTTTTCAAACGCATCTGATCTTGCTGATCACACCAAAGCCATCAGCAAACTCATACCATTGTCTGCCACTGTAGTACCTTAAAGTGCTTCATCAGCTGTCTAGTTGAGAGGAAGTCATCAATTGCATGACAGATTACACTATCTGAACAGTATCTCTCCAAAAATAGAGCCTTCCATGGCTTCAGTCTTGCACCAATCATATTTTTGGTGAATATATGCTTTCATAAAAATGGGATGTAATTCATTTTATATGCTGACAAAACAACCCTTCTCCCTTGCACAAAAACAAAAGGAGAAATCATTAATGAGCTGTAACAGGAATTCAATGCATTAAAAGATAGGATTGGTAGAAATAATCGTATATTGAACAAAAAAATAAGTACAAAATATACTTATTTTGGTAAACACAAGCAAATTTCTATTTCTGTATTCAAACCTCACTCTAAAGCAATGCATGCACAGTCATAGATCAATAAAACAAGTGGACAACTGAAATATTTAGACATCCTGTTAACAGTGAACTTTTTTGTTTAGAGATTATGCACAAAATATTGTTAAATAAATTGACTGTAAACTTTGAAGCCTCTACAGAATAAAACCATTTTAACGACAGGTTTCAGAGTTTTGCTGTTTCATACATTACTCCTTCCAGAATTACTAGAATGCAATATAATTATGGGCAGCTTGTTCAAATCTCCATCAATGCAATATAATTGTGGGCAGCTTGTTCAAATCTCTATTTAATAAGTTAAACTCTGTATATAACAGGATGGCTAAATTTGTAAGCAATCTTCCCTCAGTCACTCATCACTGCATTACTCTACAGTATTATCACTGGATGACACACAAACAGAAAAAATATACTCTGGGATTCAATAAACTCCATGTAGGCTCTGCACAAAGCCTACACGAGGTTTACATTTATGCACAGTGATGCATGGTGAGCTGCAGCACGCACCACGACACAATGCATATTGATGCCGCACGCCATGACTAAGTGAGGTTTCATGTCTGGCAGCAGTATTGCAGGCCAGAAAACTATGTAAGTGAATCTGGATAGCAATTTTGTTTAAAGCAGAGCACCTACGGTCCACAGATTTGCATGTAATGCCATAGTGATCACCAGGGTTCACAGATAACTGTCAATCTGTTAGTGCAACACATCTGCACAAAGGCCAACATAATGCAGGGACAATTAACCAGAAATACAGACATATTTGACATAGATGTCACATGCAGATGTGGTTAGAAGGAAACTCAAACATACCTTTCAGCCTCTTAGAGCAATAAATCTGGGAAATGCCATGAATAATGGGGGAACAAAGGGCCCAAAATAGGGACAGATTCTAATATTGCGCTTCCAAATTTAGAAAGGTGATAGAATAATAGGTTGTACAGTAGCCTGAAGTTTCTGAAGAGCATGAAGTTTGAAACTTAAACATCTGTCATCAGTTTCTGACCTCAATCCGCAATGAAATGCCAGTGACTTGCCAGAAATCCAAAATGCTATGAGGTAAAGATCAAAATAAGAGACAAAATTGGACATTCTGCACAAATCAGGACAGTTGAGAGGTATGAATTCAAATGTATGTAATAGTGACTCACACCAGTCCTGAGATCATCCCAGTAACATGGCAGAAAGGCACAAATTTGATAAGGAACACATCTGGACATCCTGGTAATATCTGAACAGTTGAGCAGTATGAATTATGTGAAGTATATCATCCAAACACAATACAGGACAGTGTATCTACAGTGCAGAGTATTGTGATATCACATTCCTGTCAGTCCATGGCATTCAAGCAGTAACTGTAGGAGACACACTTCTGCTCTTCTGTATAGACACACACACAGACACACACACAGACACACACACACACACACACACACACACACACACACACACACACACACACACACACACACACACACACACACACACACACACACACACAAACACACACACTGCAGTAAAAAAAGAATCCCTACCTAAGTGGACAGACTACAGAACACAGTACTTTATGCAAGTGCCATGGCACAACTGTGACTTTTACAAGATTGCAGGTCAACTTATATTAGATGACATCAGCAGATCATGTGGGAGACAAGATGTTGGGAGGCTAACATAGTATCATAGCTTCATAGGTTCATAGGAGGCTACTAGTCTAATGGTCCTAGGGTATTTAGAAGCCTAGCTGTGTAAAAACACAAGTACCCTTATTGAGCATAGTTAGATGGTAGTTGTTAGTAGAGCACTTTTGTGAGCAGCACCAACTAGCCTGTCCATGAGGGACATAGGTGTAACCCCAGAGGTGACTTTAAAATCACCCAACAAGTACTCAAGGTTGCACTTGAACAGGGTTATTGAGGAGCACTAGCTCCCAAGCAGTGAAAGCCTATTACAGAGGAGGGTGAATTGCTGGCCAACATATCTGTCTCCCCAGCATGTTCTGTTTATGTCACAGGCTAAGTTGACAACCCCAGGACAAGTTATTCTTGTCCAATTTGATTTTCAAATGTCCAGCATTTCCAGTAGGGCATGGTCTGAGACTGCTCTGTAGGCCAGGTTTAGGTCACCTCTCAGCAGACTGCATAATACTGAGTACAGTGACAAGTTTTTCAGTTTTTCCATGTAGGTCATGTTTAGAGGCCGTGCATTCTCCCAGGCACAAATGTGTGTTTTCTTTAATTGCTGCAGGTGTCTGGTGGGGTATGTACAGAATGGAGCATTGTACTCAATTAGTGGACTAATAAAGGTAGAGTACAGCAAAGGTAGGACCACCCTGGTCTTGGATGTGATGTCCATATGTATGAGGTGCGCAATGCAGAATGTGTGTGTCACCATTATGGACACAATGATAAAATTGTAGATTGCTGTCAATATGTGTTCCCAAGTCTCACAACACTGTGTTTGAACTTAAGGGGGGTGCTATGTATATCATAATTAGCAGGGGTACTTCATTGCCAAAGGGGACAATGAGGCATTGTATGCTTTAAGGTTCAGTCCGTGAGTCTGTCACCAATCATTTGTGTGTATCAGCCCCTTCTGTATTGTGAAACTCTATATGAGTATGCCCAGTTAACAGTCATCTCATCTTGGTAAACCACAGCCCATCTACCATTGAATGTGCTTCAGGGAAGTAGTTTGCAAACAGCTGAGGGGCCAGCAGAGATACTTGTGGTATTCTAATGCTAAGTGGCTAGTGGAGAAGGTGCAGACCCAACTTTGAGAGTGTGTATTCTGTTGGTGAACCAGTTGGGTATCCATCTACTACTGTATGGTTTAATTCCTACATAGGATCTACCATGCACTATCACAAAAAACAAACTAAAAATTTCAGCACAGGTGGAAAAACTTAGAAGATATGAAGATAAATATAAAGGAAAAGTGCAAAATAAGCAATTTATTGATGACTGCAAAAGGTTTTATAGAGAACTGAGAAATAAGGTAAAAGGAATTGAAAGACTGCCAAAAAAAGAAGAAATAGATACATTTTGGAGAAGTATCTATGATGATCCTGTAGAACATATCAAAGATAATAAGTGGACAGAAGAAGTAAAAGAAAGAATAAGTTTAAAGGTACTAGATATGAAATGGGATGAAGTAACAGCTAGAGAGATTGAAACAAATTTAAGAAAAGCCTCTAACTGGAAACCCCCAGGCCCAAATGCAGTACCTGGCTTCTGGTTAAAAGTATTAACATCTTTGCACAAAGATTTAGCCATGAGTAAAAACTATTTATATGCACACCCAGAACAGACACCAACCTGGCTAACAACAGGAAAAACAATGCCCCTACTTAAGTGTGAACCTGCAAGCTATCCTAAAAATTATAGACCAATAACTTTCCTTCCAACAATGTATAAACTATACATGGGAACTGATGCTGACAGAGTTTATAGTCATTTAGAAGAAAACTCAGTTATGGCAGTAGAACAAAAGGGCAATGAAAGAAAGTCATATGGAACAAAGGATCATTTGTTGTTAAATAAAGTCATAGTTGAGAACTGTAAAAAGGGAAAGAATCTAGGTATGGCATGGATTGGCTACAAAAAAGCATTTGATAGTATCCCTCATTCATGGATAAGAGTGCTTAAAAATGTATAATATACACCCCACACTGAACGACTACATTACAGTGACCATGAAACAGTAGTAGACCACTTTGCAATTAGGCCATGATAAAGGACAAATTGTTATCCCAGGGATAAAAATTAAAAGGGGGATATTCCTATCCTGCCTTGCCCTTAATCGATTAAGCTGTTTACTCAACAGCTTAGGCCATGGCTATAATCTGGCTCCTAGAAAACAACAAAGTGTAAAGACTTCTCACCTTCTCTTTGTTGATGATTTAAAATTGTATAGCTCATCAGATGAGGAATTGAAAGCACAACTGCAAGATGTCAAAACTTTTTCAAATGATATAAGAATGTCATTTGGTCTTGATAAATGTGCAAAAGCAACCTTTAAAGCAGGAAAACATCAGTTTGGGACAAGACTGTGATATAAAATAACTTAAGCAAGAAGGAGTGTATAAATATTTGGGAACTGACGAAGGATCAATAATAAAACATGAACAGATGTGAATAAAACTTGGTAAGGAATACTTCAGAAGACTTAAATTAATCCTGAAAACAGCATTGAAATCTAGAAACAAAATCCAAGCTATAAACCAATTTGCTCTTCCTGTCCTAACTTACAGCTTTGGAGTGATTGACTGGCCCCAAAATGTGTTGGGTAGAGTAGATAGGAAAACAAGAAGGATGCTTCATGCTCACCAAATGATTTATAAAAATCAGTGCATACCAAGATTATATATTCCCTGTTCCGAAGGAGAGATGGGCCTCCTTGAAATTGATTATATGTATAGATCTGTAATCATGGGACTGCACGCTTATCTGCTGACCTCACAAGACCCAAACATAGTGAAAGTTTTGAAACATGAGGAGAATAAATCTAAGATGACTTCTCTGCTTAATCTAGCAGAAGCTTATTGGTATCAAGCAGGAATGGAAATCAAACCAGAAGTAGATAAAAATCAGTCAGCAACTGAATGTGCCAAAAAACAAAAGAAAGAATATAAGGTGAAGGATCAGATGAGAAGGAAAGAAATGTGGAAAAAGCATAAATATAGTTGCAAGTATAGAAAACTTCTGGAAGAACCTCATGTTGATCAGGAACAAACACAGGGATGGTTAAGGAGAGGCAAATTCAAACCAAGAGATGAAAGGTTAATACTGGCAGCCCAAGAGAGTGGGCTGCATACACATTAGTTTTCAAAGTCCAGTGAACATGTGGGAGAAACAGACAAATGTAGGTTTTGTAAAACCGAATTGGAAACAGTTGCACACCTCGTTGCGGGTTACAACATACTAATAGCAGAAGGACTGTACTAATGGCAGAAGGACTGTATACTGAAAGACATAATAATGTGTCAGGTCTGCTGCACTGGGGATTGTGCAAACATTATGGTACTGAAGTGGCTGAAAAACACTGGAAACATGAGCCACAAAACATCATACAAAATGAAGAAGTCTACATCACATGGTATCACCTATTACCAACAGTTCAAAAGATAGATGCTAGAAAACTGGATATAGTGCTCCAAGAAAAGAAGACAAAAGTAGCATTGCTCATTGAAATTGCCACACCCAGTGAATACAGCATCTTGCATACAGAGAGACACAAAGTCATAAAATATCAGGATTTGCAGGTAGAAACAAGAGCAATGTGGAAGAAAGATACCCAGACAGGTCCAATAGTAGTAGGAGCAACAGGTCTTATAAAAAAGAGTCTACAATCATATTTAGACATGCTACCAACACATATAACTGTATGAATTACAGAACAAGTCATTATTGAGCACATCGCGGGTGCTGCAAAGAGCACTTTTGGCTGACATCAGAGAGTGAAACAATACTAATTTCATGACCTTTAATGGTAGTTTGACTAAGGAACGGGGTCCATTCCCATCATGCTATTAGAAACCCAAAAGATTTGGAGAAATTAAAAAGGGAGATCTTCACTATGAGACATCACTGATGGATAATGTCAAAGGCCTTGGATAACTCCACATAGGCAGTATGTCCTGTTATCCCTCATCCAGGTCTTTGGAGTCAGTATCAAAGAAGTCCACAAGGTTCAATAAGCAAGATCTACCCTTGACAAAAAGAAAATGAGTTGGGTCAAGTGTGCTGAAGGTCAGCTATGTTCCTGTGGATAAGGTCCAGGCTGATACCTTCCCTAGCCTTGGAGATAAGGGTTTTTAGCATATGGGTCAATAGTTGTAGGTCTGCATGTTACCAGACTGATGTACATTGCATATCACACAACATTTGATATTAAATTTTGAAGTCTAGGTGATATATGTGTGGAAAAATTACTGAGACATCAGGGTTGCAGTGCTTGGGGGGGTGGCAACATATGGATGTAATGTAAATATGTGGCATATTGTTAGATAGGGCCCCAGTTTGTAATGTTTCCACATGTAATTTTGTGTTATAAACAGGAAAGGGACAGTAAACACAGTAATACAGAATAATATCTACATTGTATCTACATTCCATGTATAATCTGCATTGTATATTACTGGACCAACATTACTGAATAGTATTCCACTGTACAGAATGCTTTCTTTATGATCTGTATAATTTTTTGACCTGTATAATTACATGCTGTTATACTGTGTACTTGTATGTGGAGCTTTTCTCCACAGGCCTCCACTGAAAATGGGCAACTAGCCCAGTCGACTTCCCTGGTAAACAAATGTTAAATAAATTTCCATAGCGCGGCAAGCAGTGGGGTTGCGTGATGGTTGACAAAGTGTATACACATGTAAGAAACACGTTTCCACTTAGATAAACAGTGTGCAAACCACAAGACACATTGCTAAAGTCTGACAGTACTGAGCCTATGAAACACACCTGCTGCTTAACTGACTATGGCAGCACGTGTTAATGCATTGATAAAAAAATATTCTTTTTTGGGGCCACATGGTACTGGGTTCAAATCCAGGTGCATCTAATACTTTTAAATATTTTAAATTAAGGTGTGCTAATGCAATGACATGAATTATTTACAGTACATGTGTTGTGTGTCAGCTTAGTGCAGTGGTGATAAGCGACATTGCACAGAGGTAACCACAGCAGTTTGCCACCACTCACCGTTGCTGTGTATTGGTGTGAGATGCACACCTCTCCACAAACAGGGAGCCCGAGAAGTGAAGGGATCCACTGCTTTTCCAGCAACTTGTGTATGTTGTGTGTGGTTCTGTTTTTTGACCAGATTAAAGTGGTGAAATGGGATACATAGGAAAGTGGTGAAATGGGGAGCAAGCAGGGGAAGAACAATGGGAAATGAGGACAGGAATGTGCAGAAGAGAGGTAGAAAACAACCATAGCTATCCATTTCTTTACCAGTGTAAACTGAACATATGTGGAAAATATTAACTAAATTTGGACTGTCACCTCCAGAGAGAGGGGGTGACCACAATGCAATCTTCTTCTATGGCAAAGATGAAAAATCAATCCTGTGGAACTTAATTGGCAAGTTGGAAAGCATCAAGTATGTTAAGAAGACACATGTGTGAAATGTAGAGCTATATATGGGATTTTTTTTGTTTTTTTGTTTTTTGTTTTTTTTTTTTTGTGGGGCAGGTGCTCATTTAATTTTTATTTCAGAGAGAGAGAAAGGAATGCTGGGGAAGTGCCATAGGTACAGCTGGGTCAGGTAAGTTGGGTAAGTGAGGAAACAATTGCAGACAAACAAGACAAGAAGCAGGAATGGTGATGGACACAACAGGTTGAGGACACCATGATTGGGGTGATGGTAGGGACATCCTGAGCCCACCGTCGTCAAGCTGGGAGACAGTGAGAATTGAGTTCTCACCCACTGGACTGTCATCACTGTCACCTCACTCTGCTTGTGACTGGATTGCTTGATGTCTCCTCCTTCTCCTCCTAGTACTACACAAAATGAGGGAGAGCACCCTCTCCAGCCAGTATAGGCATGCACCAACAGTGCAGCACACCATCCCTGGCAACTTGCTATGGCTGACAAAATCACCACCTCCACCACTGCTCCCGGAGGGTACCTCTGGAGCAGCCACAGGGGCAGGACTACTTGAGGATGCAGCTAGTGCAGAAGCAGCAGAGGTAGTGCTGCCAGGTTGGTTCCCAGAAATGCTGGGAATCAGTGTAGTTGCCGGTGGACCAGGGGGAAGGCTGATCCAATGGGGCTGGCCTACCTTGTTGTACTATGGAGCATTTAGTGATGTGGTACACATGGAAAACATGGGCACATTTTGACAACACATAAAAACAAGAATAAATAAAATAAAATAAAAATAACAAAGTATAATAAAGTACAAATAAAATAAAAACATTTATAAAATAAAATAAAAAAAATAAAAATAAAATAAAAATAAAGAAAATAGAAAAAGAGAGATAAGGGTCAGGGTGAGGAAAAAACTGATAAGATTAGTACCGTCATATGTGACATACAATGCATTAATGCAATTATATAATTCTATTTTATCTTAACTTTTACATTTAAGTCTACCACCTACTAACAGATGCACAGTATACTACAGACTGCAGCAAGTAATCCTTGAAATTTGCATATATTGCACATATGTGTGTTCCAATTATACAGATAACAGTTTACAGCAGGGCTTTTGTGCCAATTGTATACAGGTTTTAATTTAATGTAAATTTTATTGAAGAAATAACACTGTTGTATAGTTGTGAAGTGTGGTATTTGAACCCACATCCTCTGACTAAAGTCTAATATTGGACTCTTACACTTGTTTGTGCTACAGACTAATGCATGCATATTTGTTTTTACAGTTGGGATATTTGTTTATTTATATATTTTTTTTTATTTATTTGACATTTGTTTACCGGGAAAGTCCATCTGGACAAGCAGTCCATTTTCAATGGAGGCCTGGGGAGAACAGCTCCACATGACAGTAAATACATACTGTTTTATACAGAGTAGTAAAACACAGTATATGTAGTATTACAAGACAAGTGACAAATACATTGGATATATATATATATATATATATATATATATATATATATATATATATATATGTATATATATATATATGGTTCTACCTGACTCCGTCGACAGCGCAGAAGACCGACATCGGAATTGAGCCCAGAAGATCATCAAGAAGACCGACGCTAATCGTGGAAGTGGCAGAACATCGACAGTGCAGAAGACCGACACGACGGATGACAACACCAACGCCGAGGATGCCGACATGGGGAAAGGCTGTGTGAGATTGACGGTCTGTGGGGATAGGGGTGGGTTAAGTGAGTTAGGTTAAGTGAGTTAGGGTTAGGGAGCCGGGTAGGTAAGCGTCACGGACCTTAGGTTAGGTAAGGTTTAGTGTGGGCTTGTAAGGATTTTGGTGTGCTTGTGTTGTGTGTGTGGTTTGTGGAATGGGGATGTTTGTTTTTAATTGTTATTGTGGTGTGTGCAGTGTATGGGGTTTCGTGGTTTGTGTACCGTCGGGTTATTTCGTGTCGGTTATGTGTGGTTTCGTGTTTATGGACTGTCAATATGTGGTGTCGGTCGGTGGTGTGGTGTAGGTGTGGTTTCGACTATGTCAGGTAGAACCATATATATATATATAGTTTACTATCACAATGCAGAATGAAGGTTGTGCGAACATGGGAATGCCGAACGTTAGTTGGCCGATTTCCATATTGCCAACCTTCAATTTTGTGAGTCTCCTGTTCAGCAAATGCCACTATGCATTCGCTCATACGTGGGAAATGTTTCGTACTGAGATCATGGGATAGTGTGGACTGAGAGATTTACCCTTTTCCACACTGTAGTGCAATCTCGGAGTTGGAATATATAAGTGGCAGGGGGTGGGGGGTGCAGCTGTCAGTGCTGTGCAGTATGGATCTGGTCAGTACGTACTGCTTTAAAGGGGACAACAGACTTCAGAAGTCGAATTTGACTTCACCTCAGTTAGGTTGCCGATATTCCGACCTAATTAATATTCCACACATCAAACATATAAACCGCTTTTTTGACTGGTTTACATTGTTATGTTTGATGTTTTAATAGTAAACCTTTTTTACATTCAGAACAATATGCAAGTAGATTAACTTATTTACATTTTGGCCTAAGACTAGAAAGGAGGAATAACAACAATGTGATTGGCTGCTGTATTAGTATGGTTTAGCAGAAAACAGTGGATGATGGGGAGTAGAGAAGAGAGTCAAGACTTTATAGAGGTTATTCAGTTGTTGATATGCATGCCCAATCTGATACAACTCTATAAAATACCAGAAAAGCTATATTTAACTTTAAATGCTTTAATATATAACTACTCTTCGGCTGCATACATACCACTTGCTTCCCTCAGTCTCACTAATCTAGCCCTGTGGGCTCGGATATTGCACTCCTGATCACCATCAGCAGGGGAAAAAACAGACCAGAACAGAAGACCATTATGCATACCAGTCTTACCTATATTCAGTTTTCAAAGTCTTACCAGTAGTCTCTTGAGTTGATACTTACACAGATGTGGGATGTCCTCAGTCCTAAATTCCTCAAGCCAGTGGTCTAGTGTATCCCTCTTCCTCCACAGTAGGTCATTTAAATGATGTTTACATTGCTCTACAGTGCATGGGATACCAGTGGCACTGGATACAGCCTGGGCTAAACTACCCCAAGCCTCAGGCTTATACTGGGGCCCAGAATAGTCCTTTTGCAGAAGGCTGTGGTGCTTCAATAGATGTCCAGTGAATTTCCTGGACTCCTGGACACCCCACATCTGTGCCCTAAACCTGGCACCTTCCCCACTAATGCCTGCCATGTCTGTCTACCAGGAGATCTAGAGCGATGAAGACTGATGCTTTCCTGCCAGTTCTAGAAATCACATTTACTGGAGTGCGCACAACCACACAATGCATTTGCATGATGATGCGAGGAGACCAGCGGTGCCTAGCAGTGAGGAATGAGAAAATTGATTTTTACACTGTGAGATTCAAACCTAGGCATAAGGGACAAAGCATTGGCTTCACAGTATTGATTTTCCATCTTTGCCACAGAAGAAGTGGTGCTCAGACATAGTCAAGCATCATACATAAATGCAGGTGACAGTATGAGCTGTTACACATGTATATGTGTGACCTGACAAAGTTATTGGCTATAGAGGCAACTGAATATGTGTCTTAGGCAAATGTGAAGGCCATGTAAGCCCAGATAGCAGTATTAGACTTACAGAAATATAGTACATAGTATACCCTCAGTCATACATATGATAATAAATCTGACCATATATAAATAAATAAATTAATTAACACAATAAAAGAGTGTCATCCCTCATACATATAATTAATATCAGCTCCACTATCTAAAGTGTTATAACTGAGAGTGAATATAATGAGGAAGTGGAACAACAGTAAAAGTGTATGGAATATCATGTATTAGATCACAGGACCATGTGTATGGCAGTCCTACACTTACACCTGTTGCCACAAGACAATTGAAATAACACCTGTTCTTGTTTCAGTCCATTGACATAAACTACAATGTCACAACAGTAATAAAAGGTCACGCATCCAGTTCTAGAACCCAAGACCATATATATTCCAGCCCTACACTTACAGCTTCTGCCACAGGACTAGTTACAGGACATTCCCTAATTTACTAAACATTCTTAATGTCCCTGTGTTAACCACAGCACAGTGCCACTTAGCAGGTTTTGGCAGTGCCCAACAGAATTAATTGAATGTATCCGGTTTCTATTTTTGACTGTCTGAGTGGTCTAGTTATTCAGTTTGTACACTACTGCTCACTGCTGCACTTTGCACAAATGAGATAAGCACAGCCAAACCTGCCATTCATTTCATCTGTTTCCATGATTGCTCTACTAGCCACATCATGCAAATTTTGCCCCACCAAAAAAATAGACAAAGACAGAAAAGGAAAAAAGAAAAAAAGGGACAAGTATTTGAAATGAGGAAAATCAATGTATGACATACACAAAAGAAAATGATGGCTCACATGAGATATTTCTACATAGATCTGGATTTGAACTCTCATTCCAATGCAACTTCAGAGCACAGGATGGGTGCCTTGTCCCTCTTTGCTACACAAATTGCTTTGTAACAAAGAACTGAACCCATTCTGCACACAACCAACTGCAACAGCATCTACAGTTATATCAAACCATACAGCTGCTATTTGTACATTTATTATTTTTGGATGTAGTGCACTTAGTGATCACACAACCTGTTATGATTACTGCTTGCAAATATACAGCTCTGTCTCACCTTTCTGTGTTTGTTGGTCATTCTTCAGTTATTTGACCAGTAATCTGAGACATGCAGTATGTAAGACATTCTATATAATTGGCCTTAACATGTGTGAGGATATTAACTGGAAACAATATCATATGCAGTTGCCAACAAATGAAGGGCATGTTAGATGTTAAGGAACACAACCTGTTAATTGTGTGCTGCTTACTTACATTTCCAACCTTATATCTAACACTTTGTATCTCTAACCTGACACATCCAGTTAAAGTAAGGCAGCCTGCAGTGCTGCTGTGTTTTCCTTCTCCCAATCAGTAATCATCCACAGTTGCAGTCCATTAAAACCAAACACTGAGGGAGTGACTACACTATGTTTACATTTCCTACACAGATCTCCTACACAGATCCAAGTATTTGGGATTCAGCAATTCTAATGAGTTAACACCTCATTTGCATATTCACCATGCTAACAGCCCTAAATCTACACTATATAAAAAGGCAACCATGTAGCTAGGCAAACTGATGGTGAGGAGACTTGTTTTTTGTTGGAAAGACTGCACATATGCTATTTCTTTGGGATATATCTGTACAGTGAATTATTGAACTGCAGAAGGTATGCTTGCATTTTGTCAGTTACATACTACATATACTGGGATGTATTTTAGAAAAATCTGAAGCAAGGGTTTTTACACTTTTATCTGTATGAATTAGATAGAAGTATACTGGTGGCATTGGAATGTTTCCCAAGCCATTTCACAATTATACATGATTGCCAATATGTGAAAATGGAATGCTCTGTGATAAATCTGCACAAATGCTTCAGAGACAGTTCCTTTGAGAGCACCTTTAGCATTTCAAAGATGGTTTGTTAGCAAAGTGTGTCATTTGCCTGTTCTTTTGGGGGGAGCAAAGCTGAGTTACTGTTCTGGCACAAACAAGGATATACTGTTCTTTTGGGGGGGGCAAAGCTGAGTTGCTGTTATGGCATAAACAAGGGTATGTTGCTGTTGTTACTCTCCTTGGTTTGTATCCAGCCTATTGTTTATATTTGACATCTGTAGACTGTTTTATGTTTCTCCAGTGGGTAACACTGAATGGCTACCTTTTCTGTTTTATTTGGGAGCAGTTATGTTGTAGTTAGGTGATACTTATATGTAGTATCCTTCTGTTGTCTTTTAGGACACCCAGGAGTGTGCCACCCAGGTGTGTCCATCCTCAGAGACCCCCCTTCACCAATGCTGAGAATCAGGTGATAGTGGATGCCTTTAGGCAACATGGTGCTCTTCTGCTGGAATGGAGATGGGGAGATATGGCACTCAGGATGCAAATTTGGCTCCAGATTGTTGATGATGTGAATGATGTGGGTGGCTATAGCAGGACATACGAGCAGGTACTCCAATGGGCCACTAACATGATCAAATCTGCACAGAGGAGAGCAGCTGCAGTGGGCCATGACCAGATGGTTACTGGAGTAGTGAATACTATGGAGCCACCACTAACACAGAGTAAAGAGTTCCTGGCCAATATCAGGGATTCAGATAGCTCCCAGGAAAGTGCAGTACAGCATGTTCTGGATGTCGGTGAAACATTCAGGGACAGCCAGCACATCCCAGGAGGAGTGTCCAGGTAGGCTTTGGTACCTCAACAGTTGAAAACATTTGCAGAGTAAAACAATTAAAATCAACGTCTGTGTCACATGAATTATTTTTTTATTTGGGGGGGATTGTAGATTGCTACAGTTATTAGCTTAGTTTGTCGTTGTCAGCCAAGTTCTTGTTGAAAGTATAGTTAATGGACATATAAAGGGGTAAAAGTATCACACCCTGTGCTACTGTTAATTGTGATGATATTGCCCTTACCTTTTGCTTAACTTCTTACAGATCCATCTGGATTGCAGAGGAGAATCTCACCTGCAGATGGTAAACCAAACATGTTTTCATTAGTGCTACTGAGCAATTTAAATTACTATTTTAGTGTGTGCTGTTGATGTCAGGCCTGTTGTGTGTATTCCTTTACTGTCTGTAATAGTGGCACCACTGTTAGTTTGTTGGCATATATTGGACTAGAGTAGTGTAGGTATTATTTTTTCCTATGTTTGTTGCTTTAATTTATTCCCTGTATTTGTTGCTTTTTATCACAGGTGATCATGACAGTGGAAGTGTGGGCCCTCTGCCACCTCATGTCAGTGTATCAGCAGACTCTGATGATGATGGTAGCAAATTGAGACACAGTCAAGGGGTGCAGAGAGTGAATCTGACACTAAGGTTGACATACAGCCATCCCCTGCAATTCCAGCAGCTCAGCTAGTAGGTCTAATCCTACCCATTCCAGTGAACCCTCACATATTGGACAGCTGGAGGGTAAGGCCATTGATCAGGGAAGTGTAGTTGCTGTGGCATCAGTGCCTGTTGAGTCTGGCTGTAGCCAAAGTTTGGGCAAGGTGCCACGCAGGAGGGTTAATAGGGGTGCTCAGAGGAGGCCTGCTGCCCCTCCTCCACCTGGTCCAGATGTCTCTTCCTGTGCCACTCAACATATGTTTAGGGCCATCATGGAGGCACAGACATGCTCCTATAGATGTTCCAGACAAATGCTCAGGGTTGTAGATGTAGCACAGGCTGACATGAGTGACTGCTTCCACCATGTTGCCGATTCAGTAGATCGAATGAATGACACATTGGAATGAGGGGTGTTTGTGACAGAACGAGCGTTGTCTGTGATGGAATGTCTACTCAGAGGGTAGAAGGGCATCCTTCTGGATGTAGGTCAGCCACATCATCTGCTGTTAACCAATGTGGCCCTGCCCAATCATGCTCAAATAGTGGCAGTACTTCCATTGCTCCATCAGTGAGTGTGCTGTCCACACCCAGACATGGCAGGCCATGGGATCATGGTCCTGGGGGTCCTCATGAAGGGAGCTCATCCAGCAGACATCAATCACATTCAGGTAGCAGCAGTGGGTGTGGATATGCCAGTGCAACTCCTGGTAGAGCCAGTTCTCGTGATCAGGGAAGACAACGATAAACTGCCACCTCTACCATGTATGGCTCACATCTGTCTGACATACCAAGACATAGAGCCAGCACCAAGCTTGCCTGTATTCATACAGATACTCATACACCAGTTTCAACTGGGGGACCCCTACAGATATGCACACAACAGTTACATGGTTCAGCTGCGCAGCTTAAACTAATTTTTTTCTCACTGGTCATTTGTTGGTTTCTCCAAATGTATGCCTGCTTCTCTTTCTTACTCACACACACTCACTGACCTTTTATATCAGCTTAGGCCTCCTGACCCCCCCCCCCCCACACACACACACACACACACACTATACCCTGTGCAAGTGATGATAACTGTGCTGCATCCCTGTTTTCTATCTTTGTATTCAGGGATACATAAGCTTTGTGTCTGATGCTCAGGTTGCATAGCTGACTTATTGCTTAGTATATCTGCATTTGAGGTGTTGGACTGGTAATTTTACCTTTCACTTATTTTGGCTTTGGAAAGTTAAACAGCTGATAGCATCAAAATTTCCCAACTTTATTGTGAATGATCTTGTGAGAGTTGTGAAGTCAGAAACTGCAATGTGTATCATTACTTTCTAACTTCTCTCTTTAATTATTTTCCAGTGCAAATGTATGGTGGTAAACTGAGGGCATGCAGTAATCATCAGTACTTTTTCAAGGTATGACTGTGTGAATCTTTGATGCCTGAGGCCTACTACTTAATAATGGGCACACATAAGTCATATAAGTCTCTGCTGTCATATGTTAAGATCATTTCTGTAAAAACTCCCACCTTTTACTTGCTTACAGTACTTATCACCGAAATACAAGGATATGCCACTCATTCAAATTATTACACAATACATTCCAGCTTTAGTACTTACCTTGTAAATGTTCAGGGCTGACTCTGATGCAAGCAGTACACAGCCAATTCATAGGGAGGCAAAGGTTGTGTGAGTTGCCTGGCATCAATTTTACTATATGTATGTGCATAGGAGGAAGGTTTTTTTGCCCCTAGATGTTGAGTGAGTGTGCTATGCATTGTCTCTTAGCCAGTGCAAGGGCATACTGAGCACGCCCTCATCTGCCTACACCCACAGCAGTTGGTGGTTTCCCCTCTGACTTCTCATCTGCCTGTGACTGCGTTGACCTTGGCATTGGTGGTGAGAAGTGTGCCCCTTCCCCTTGCTGATCCTGCTGAAACAGTTTTCACAGGATGATGTTGTGTAGAATGGCACATACTATGAATATTTCTGTACATGTCTGTGGATTGTACTGCAGGGCTCCCCCAAATGTATCTAGGCACCGGGACAGTGACTTCAGCAGCCCACACACACATACGTACTCTATGATATTTCTGATTTGAGCGTGTGCCTCATTATGGCATTCTTCCATGGGTGTGGGTGCATTTCTGATGGGTGTCATCAGCCATGGTTCCAGTGCATAGTCTGCATATCCCAGTGAATGACCCTGTGGGATATCCCCCTTAGCAAATATTTGGTACAGTTGGGATGTATAGCAGATATGTGAGTTGTGGAAACTACCAGAATTGCCAGCACACATGTTCAGAATGATTCCCTTGGCATTACATGACATGGCAGTTGATAGAGTGGTAACCCTTTCTGTTTATGTACAGCCTACCTTGTTCCCCAGGTGGTGCCTTAATTTCTATATGTGTGCAATCTATGGCACCCAGTACTTCATGGTAGTGTGCTACATGGTAGAACTCCTGCATATTTCTGGCCCTGTCCTCAGGAGTACAGGGAAAATATATGTGGTCACTAGCATGTTGGAGCATAACATTTGGGAATTGATGGAGAATCCCAGATGCTGATGCCTGTGACACTCCCAGCATGTCCCCTGTTGGTCTCAGAAAGGTACCCGTAGCTAAGATTCGAAGTGCTATACATACCTTTGTCTCCACTGGGATGGGTTCCCATTGGTTGGCCCTGGCTCTGAGTTGAGGATGGCAGAGGTTGCAGAGTTCCTGTAGTATGTGCCTATCCACCTTGTAGTGCTCTACAATTTCCACATCATGTAGGTTGTAAAAAGTTAAATGGGGCCTGAGAACTTTTCTCCTTCTTGGCCTAGGCCTATTGACAGCAGCAGCAGCATTGGCTACAGCCTGTAGTACATACAAATTAATTAAATCAGCCGCAGCCACTAACATTATTTTGAAGTAGACCCATTTCCGTGGCTGTATTCCAAAATGTTTTGGAATTTGCAGGAAAAAACAGCACAGAGTTTACATGGTTGCTTTACAGTTTGTTGAACAGCTCCACCATGTTGAATTGGTTGATTAGTATTCAATTCAGCTGCTTATGCTGTAATTAGCATGCCACAGTGTTTACCTTATTTGTGCAGTTGTGCACCTCTACACGGCACTTACTGAATCTAAAACTCAATGCTACCATGTAGGGTTTATTGAATCCCCCCAATACAGCTCAACACATTCACTTTCAAACTTTTTTAATTTTTAACAGTTTCCCAGATCTTTCCAGGTTCCTGTTTTACCGTAAAAGCTGCAATGATGCACAGTTCTCCAAACAAAAACTTCTCTATATCCCCACAACTGTCAAAAAACGATGATAAAGCACCAAGTCTTTAAGTTTCCTTAGACAGGAACGATCTACCTATCCATTCTAAAAAGTTCAAAAACTCTTCAAATAGTACTTTCTCCTTATAAAAGATTATTTGGGTCTATATTAGAACACCGAACATTCAAAATGTCAAGTGTTCTAATATCGACACATTTTCAGCGAACACTGAAAATACTGAAGAAACAGAAAACCAAATTTTTTCCTAGGGAAAGAATTCAGTTGTCCGTTTTTGTTGCTTCAGTATTTTCAGCACTGTGGTGGATGGTTACGGGTCAGGTTCAGGTAAGTGTGGGATTGTGTGGACATGAGGGTTAGGGTGGGTTAGGTGAGTTAGGGTTAGAGCATGGGTCAGGTAAGTGTGCGATTGTGTGGATGTGAGGGTTAGGGCAGGGTAGGTGAGTTAGGGTTAGGGAGTGGATGAGGTGACTGTGTGATAGTGACGGCCCTTAGGGTTAGGGTTTGGGTTAAGGTAAGTGGATAGTTAGTGGTGTATGTATAGTTTAGTGTAGGGTTAGGTGTAAGAGTTTAGGTGTATGTGTGTGGATTGCTGTTTGTTTGGTGTGCTTGGGTTGTGTGTATGTGTTTTGGAACAGCAATTTTTTTCCCTAGGAAAAAATTCGCTGTTCTGTATGTTCGATGTTTTAAATTTTCGATTCATAGGGTTCAATATTAGAACACTCGAAATTTTGAAAGTTTGGTGTTTTAATATAGACCTGATTATTCACAGTGTTAGTTTTTATTCTGCCTTGTTGCTTCTCTCCAAATTGTCCCCTTTTTGAGACTTTAGCTAAACTATTGCTTACTACCTAACACTAAATTTTAGATGCAACCACTAATTACCACTACAGACTTTTTTACCTTATAAAATAATATTATTATTAATATCATTATTATTATCCAATGCATACATACATTTTTTTCTAGTGTTTAAAGAGGACAAAGCAATTTATTATAACAGCTTATTCAAACAGTATATTAAACCTCCTTCAGTGGCAGCCATGTATTAGTCATTCATAAACTGCTTAGCATGGTTATAGCTCAGTGCAAATCTTTGTTGCTAATATACTGCACCCTTCACTCATCAAATTATTTTCATATCAAATCCCTCTAATAAGAAAAACTATCACTGGGGGGTCTCCAGGTGAACAATAATTAAATCTCCATTACTGATCTTTGCCTGATGAAGAATTTCAGTCAAAGAACTACTTAGTCAGTTTTAGCCTGGGAACTTGGCAATTAATGGAAATTCCAACAAGTGCACTACAGAAGAATAAATGCTGGCCCTAATTTCCAAACAATACAAAAAACTGTAATAACATTTTAATGGAGGGATTAGGAGTTGGCATAATGGTTAAGGTGCTTAACTTATAGACACAGGGTGCAAAGTTTGATTCTTCCATTTGAGGGAAATTGTCTAGGCTTAAAATGGTCTACATGAACAGCTAGCCTAGTATTTGCCTATATACATCTATTATGTTATGACAGATGGAGTGACAGATTTCAGTGCCACTACCAGCCCATTCTCTGCTGTACAGAAAGATACATCTCTTCAAATATTTTCTTCTGCCTTAACAAACTATTGTCGCAACTATGCCAGATATCAACAGCTGTTATTAACACTGATAACACTTGATCTCTAACGTTTTGCTTGCTCTCTATTTCTTAGTACATCTATTACCATTACTGTACCTTGCAGTTTCATTTCCATTTGTGCCAATGAAGCTTGTTTGGCTTTGCCATTAGTCAGGATTGTCCTTCAGTTCAGTTCTCTGCTAATTATTTGTTGGCATCTTTGTTCCTTTCTATTAGCATTGCATAAATTGGTAGTTCTAATTACACTATTTTGTTGAGACTCAGGTATTGCTTGTGCCTATCTAGACTTACCCAGACATCTAAGATCTGGCTGCTTCTCCAGCTACCCAGCTGCATTCACACTTCAGTTTAGCTTGCAGTATTTCTGTTATTAACAGGACTGACATGAACTAATTTTATTTACAAGGATTATTGGATTTGGCACTAATTTAACTTCTCATCTTATAACATCATGTTGTACCACTGAAAACCGGTGTCTGTGATCCCTGCCATCTTGTGAACTCCTGAAGTGCAGGTGTATGAGTAACTGCTATTTGTTTTTAACTGCCACTGCATATGCTCCTGAGGATAGTTTGCAAATGACATAACTTTACATTCTTTGCAGATTTGCTGTTGGTAGCAGGGATTTTGATTTCTGATTATCTAATTTGTGTTGGTTTGTCTTTGCCTTTCTGTAATTACTTTTCACCAAAGGTTCGTTGGTACTATTTATTCCACTTATTGTCTGTTGGAGATCTAGGCACATCACACATGGGGACTGTCTTGTGCCACTGCCCCTTGAATGTGTTTCTATGGGATTCCTTTTGTTATATGTCTCTACAAATAATGTTATTTAGTTTTTCCTGGAGTTGTTTATTTGCTGGCTCTGTGATTCAGGCTACCTCTCAACTGTACAGATTTTTGGAGAATGTCCAGATTTTTGGCTCATATTTTTGGCCTGTTCCTCTTTTTTCCTGGCAAATCACTGGGGTGATCTCAGGATTGAAGTCACTAAATAATGATATACATTTGAGTTTCAGACTTCATATCCTTCAGAAAATGTATATTAAAACAAATCCTGTTACTCTAGCAACTTTCTAAGTTTATAAGAGCAATATTTAAAATATGTCCCTATGTGTACCCCCATTTTGTCAAGCTTTGTCCAGATTCTTTGCATTAAGAGGTTGAGAGGTATCATTCAGCATAGCATATTTTTTGATCTGAGAATGTTGGAGAGGAAAGAAGAGTTAGGTTGGAGCTGACTTTGTCCATTAGCAAATTGGCTATGCCCACTGTTTTTGATTATTTTATATAATTTACCATTGACACTGTGCAGTGCTGGGCATTTTTTTCTGAGATTTCTAACATAGTTAAAGAAGGCTTTGTTGTTATCTTTCACCTGGATAGCTAGTTTTACTTCATATCTGGCTTTTGGTTGATTTGATCAGGATTAGGAGTTCCTTGTTTAGTTTAGCAAGAGCAATTTTGGCTTCTTGAGAGCTAGATTTATTTTTGGTTGCATCAAGTATTGTTTTTTTTGTTTTGCTGTAAAGTCTGTTTATGTTAGAATCCCACCACAGGGTTTCTTTTTAATTTGGTATTGTATTTATTTCTGAGAGCAACAAATGCATCTATATAGCTACTTTCACATGCATTGAACTTGCAAGTAACACATTCCACATATGTAATGGGATCATTATTGTGGAAAGGGCTACTGAATTTAGTCAGGTCATCACTCAGTTTTAGTAGATTAGCCTTTCCGTACTTTCTGAATATTTGGGTATTGGAAGATGCTGCTAGCTTCAATCTTAATGTGAATTAATCTAACAAGTGATCAGATATAACCAGGGAAGAGATTAAAATAGGTGAGGAGCAGAGCTGTCCAATTTTAGTAAGGTTCAAGTCCAGGATTTTATCTCCCCTGGTTGAGGTATGGAATAACTGGTCCAGGGAGTTTGTATTTATGAAGTCTAGAAATTTCTATGCATACAAGGTTGTGGCCCTATAAGTCTCCCTGATTGGTAGTGAGATGGTTGACATCTCACAGGAGAATGGTGTTTGGCTTAAAAATATAGTCACTTCATACTGGTTAAGTAAGAGATACGGGCCAAGGGGGGCATAGAGGTGGTCCTGTAGTTAGCTATGATATGATAAAGGGGTTTATTTATAGTAAACTGGATGTAGAAGAGTTTCAAATCAATGTCTTATCTAATGAGTGTGGAGATGGTATTTTTTAAGACTATAGAAATACAACTATCTTTAGTGTGCACTTCTAATGATGTGAGCCTGTATGAGTAGTCAACAATGAAGCCCTCTGATAGAGTGTTTTCACTGGTCTTAAACCAACTCTTTGTGACAATGCATTCATCTCCAATTTTGAATCAAATGTCCATCATTACTCACAGCCACACCCCTTTTGTTTTGCTCTCTTTTAGTATCTTCGTTAGAAGAAGACTTATAAAAATCCTAATGACATGTAGCATAGCCATAACTGCCTTTCCTCTAGAAGTACATACATTTTTGAAAACACTCACTTGACCTTTCAGACTTTATATATGACATATGTTGTTGGAGTGGCATATACTGAACTGCAGATGAGTCATGTTCCTTTAACACTGTGAAGAAAATGAAAACACTGCCATCTGTGTTAGCATGTCTGGCAGGAGATTTGTGTATATTTTCAGATTAACATGTATTGTATGCCAGCATGTAGTCTAATTGTGAATATGTAAATAAGTTTTAAAAGTTGAGTATTTCCCTGTATAAACAGAATGTTTAAAGAATCTGTCAGTGTTTGATGCAGTTCTAATTGCACATGCTTGAGAGGGACATTCTAAAGTACTGTGGAGAATCAGATGAACAGTGAATGATGTCATTAGAATGTCCTGGTTGCTAAGTGATTATTTGAACAGCTGACTGACAGAAAATGAACCTTTTCAAACAACTGTTATTTTTTTAAATAAGACAGTTGAGACTGCAGTTTGTCAAGTGCTGAGCAGTTTTGTGAAGTACAGAGCAGTTTTGTGAAGTACAGTCAGTTACAGTGCTGTGCAGTCAGTAGACATCCATGAAAAAGAACTCACCAAAAACAGTAAGCCTGCCTTTTGCCTTGCTCTTATGGTTTAGATTAGATCAAGGACAGTATTCATTAGTTAGACTAGGAAAGCTCAGTTATTAAGATAGAGTTTTTCTAGAATAATAGACTCCTTTCTTGCAGATTAATTTTACATTTCCGGTGCTTGAGTTCTGGTATTTATTGAAAGCTATTGATTTATATTCTTGTAATCATTTTACTTATTATTAAATTTTTTTTATTACTTTACATTGTGGCTGGAAATCAGTGTTTTTCTTTAGAGATTAGAGAGTGCTTCTACCTGTTTGATACTCCCCAGGTCACAACAAAGGACTGGTTGCTTATGGTCATAGGTATCATTTATTTTGATATTTAATTTTCATAACTGGCCACCCATTTAGAAGGGCATGAAGACACTCTGATTGGTGACAAAATTACCATATTATTTTGGGGAAGGGGACACACTTGGAAATCTGTGTCATTCTTTCCCATGAGTGTTTGGATGTGTGAGATTTACATTTACTTTGAGTGTGGGTATATCAAAGGTCTTAAAGTGGGACACATTGCTCTGAAATGTGTAATAAGGAGTTACATTTGGGATGGACAGAGGTATATAGTCCAGTCCCAGGAAAATTGATCATGTTCCAGTTGTGCTCTTAGGGGAAAATTGTGAAATATTACTCATGTTTAAGTGAGAGTCTCATACTGGAGTCAGTAGTGAGGATTGAAGCTCCTTAGTTACTGACCCAGGAAAGTGAGGGACATCACATTATTATTGGTGGTCTGGTAGGCTATAGCCAGACATCACAAACACATTTAGATTCTCCCCAGTAAAATACTACCTTCTCAGCCAGTGCAATTTCACGGTTAGCCATCTCTTAGAAACTGCATGCCCATTCACCAGCCACCACTTTAGATGTCAGCAGTGTCCATAATCTTTCCCACAGGAGATAAAAAAGCAGCAAGGTGCGGCTCATCTTTAACCAATAAGTCATTTCATGAACAATGACACCTTCATAACTGAAATATAGTCTTACAAAGCATGTCTGAATCTCAGAAATTTCAAGTCTGTAAAACCTTTCAGTCTTCCATATCTATTCCAAATGAATTCCACAAACTTTGAATAATTAACTTAAACTACATACTGATTCTCTGATTCTTTTGACTAAAACATGTAAAAACTGTAACAGCAAAGCCTAATGAGTGCTGTGTCAAATCTCACACCATGTACATGACTAGGGCCACGTAATTCAGTCCTGTATAAAAGCTAAACCACACACTGTCAAGGAAAGAACAATTTCCTGTTAACTACCAACACACAAAGATACAAAGGATCAGTTAGCTGCTCAAACTCATAGCGTTACCAACAGCAGCATCCTCAGTAGTGGACCCTCTACATCCATTCCACAATTTTCTGTCATTGGATTTTTTTTTTTCATTTTGCTTCTTCTCAGGCCTCATCTCAGCCACCTCCCATTCCACCTTACTCAATGCAGTCAAAAGACTGCTGACCCAGTTACCCTAACATGTCCTGGCCAGAGGAATGGACTAAGGTTACCACAGTGTCTTAGTGCTTAGCAAGACACAGTTGAGAACACAGGGTACCCAGTTTTGGAGACCATACAGGGAGATAAGCTAATAATGTATAAAGCTTGAAAGTAAATGTTGGTAAAGCTGAAAATATGTCTTATTTATCTGACCAGTTTTCAATAACGAACATTACTTGCTGTCAAATGTAATCACAAGTAAGTTATTTTATACTTTATTTTCAGAAATGGTGCAACTGTATTGACCCGAAAAAAAACATGAATCCAGAAATTTGTTTTATTCTTGACTGCGAGTTGAAAATACAAGAATGATTTCCAAAGGCACCAGGGAGTTCTTCTAGTTCAAACTGAGAATTTTTGTAAGTTTCGTTGTATCTTATTTTATATATTAGTTCTTGTTGTTGATTATTTGGACCATATAAGAAAAATGTCACAGAGGAAGAAGCCCTGAAAGTTTATCAAACAGCTGAGTCTTGAGTTCGATAAAGATTCAGTATTACTGTACTGAGACTAACGTTTCAGAGTTACTGTGAGATGAGGAAAAATCTGCCATATATCTTCAGTTTGTTTTTCAGGAGCGTATAAGATCTCACTGAGTCTATTGATATTTATGTTACAGAACTGTGATGCTTGTTATTATGCAATACAATGAATGTATCTACCAAAGAAATGTGCCTACAGGTAGGAGATATTTAGTGAGTTTGCCCAGTATGTGCAGGTAGGTGTGTCTGGAGAGCATTATGAAGGGAGATATAGTATGAGTGGTTAAAGGTGTGCTGTGCACAGGACTTTTTTTAATGTTTGTGAGATATCAAAAGTGTATGTGTTTCATGGACATATTTTGAGTTAGTGATAGAAGGAGTAGTGTGAGGTGAGTGACTGAAAGTTTGTAGTGTGTATATGTGGATAGAGGTTGCGGGTCTCTATTATAACATTAATGTTATGGAATGTCGAACTACATATGGTGGAGACCATATGATCAACATTCTGTAACATCAAAAACTAAAACCCAATTTTAATTATATACACCAACACTGAGATGGCACTACAGTGGATAAAGGGTAAATTCCTCAATCTCCACCGTACCATGATTTCTATAGAAAACATCAGCTTTACAGAAAGTCAGTCTTATGGTCCCCACCATATAAAATTCGCCTTTCTGAAAAGTTGATCTATTGAAGGGGAATCAGGGATTACAGCACATGTGTTTGAAAGTATGTTGCCCATGTGTGTCATGTATCAGAGTGATTGCTGCACTGCATGCAGTTTATGAGTGCAAACAAAGGATTGTGGTGTGTGTGTGTGTGTGTGTGTGTGTGTGTGTGTGTGTGTGTGTGTGTGTGTGTGTGTGTGTGTGTGTGTGTGTGTGTGTGTGTGTGTGTGTGTGTGTGTATATATATATATATATATATATATATATATATATATATATATATACGCATGCAGGAAGACACACATACATTTGCATGGGTATGACTGTGTGTATGTTATCGATTACCAGGCTACTAGTTAACAGCTGTGCCCTATCAATTTATTTTTTCAATGAGCTGGGTATCAATTAGCCCAAAAGACTACATGTATTTGAACAGAGCCATAAAGTGAATTGTTTGTGGGTCTAATTTTTGTTTAAATTGTGAAAAGTGTAGAGTGTATAAAGGAAAGTTACAATAAAGATAATTGGTTGGAAGTTGTGAAGAAAAACTTAAAATTAATAACAGAAGTGAGGTGTCAAGACTATATACTGGCACAGATTTTAATGAAATGTCAGCTCAAAATTTAGAAACACTAGTAAACTAAATATATTAATGTGAAAATTGCCAGCATATTATGGTCATCATGTAAAACCACTAACTCAGAAGGTGCTTATACATGAATATAAGATTAAAAATGATTAGGTTCATAGGTTTGTACTAGTCTAATGGCCCTGGAGCCTTTACAAGCCTAGCCCATAGGATTACTCTGGCATTGTGCCACCTGACCATAGTTCCCAGTGCCTCTGTTGAGTAGAGCCACTGGAGTGATCTCTGTGGTGAATTTTCTATTTCCCATCCACTCATCAAGATTTCTGTTGAAGAGGGCCAGTGAGGTGCTCTGTTTGACATATATGGGAAGTCTATACCATAGCATGGGCAGTCTCTGGGTTATGAACCTGTCCCTCCAGCAAGTTCTGTTGATTGTGGTAATGAGGTTGAAGTCTCTGGAGCATGTGGTGTAGAGGGATTGGGATTTCTTTAGATATAGCATTTCTAACAGAGTTGGGTCAGACATGGCTTTGTATGCCAAGCAGAGATCGCCTCTAAGTAGGTGATATGAGACAGAGAATAGTTGGACTTGTTTGAGTCTGTCCATATAAGACAAGTGTTTAAGGCCTAGGATCCTCTTCATGAGGTACTTTTACAGCCTCTCCAGTTGTTACAGGTGTCTAGTGAGGTACATGCCAAATGGGACATTGTACTCGATGATTGGCCTAATGAGGAAAGAGTAGAAGCAGACAATGACCTCTTTCTTCCTGGATGCATAGGTTCATAGGTTCATAGGTTGGTACTAGGCTATCGGCCAAAACCCTTATGCAAAACCCTTAGTAATGAGATGTGCCACATAGAAGGACTTTCTGACCACAGTGGCAATGTGGTGGTCAAAGGAGAGGTTGCTGTCAACCTGTGTTCCCAGGTCTCTTATAACACCTTCTGTGTTCAGTGGACTACCATCAATGTGGCAATTCATGGGAACCAGGTTTTTCCCAAAGGAGATGACAACACATTTTTTGGCATTGTGCTTAAGGCCATGGTTCTGACACCAGTAGTTTTAATAATAAAATCTGTATAACAGGTTTTCATAGGTTTTTAGGGTAGTTACTAGGCTAGCTGCCCTTGCGGGACATTTTAAGCCTAGCCATTTTCCCTTTTGGTGCTTGAATTAATCTATCCTGTGGTATTACATTGGCATTACCCATCCTGTGATCTAGAATTATATATTACCCCTAGTGAGAATAACTGGATTCATACCACTGATAATTTGAGGGTACCCATGTGTGGGATAAATTAATTAGAAGCTGCCTCTCTCCATTAGTAGTACAAGGGCAGCCCTGGGTAATTTTTTCTGTTAACCATCTATATATACAGGTATGACCTGAATACGGAAAGGGATGAGCTATGTTTTACATGGATGGGTGTCTGTTTCAGAGCAGCAGTATCTTCTGTGACTGGACTGAGTATTTCTGATGCCATATGACTTGCTGATATGCAGTAGCTCCATCAGTACTAAGTCAAAAAATGCCTTGTATGTCAAACACAGGTCACCTTTTAGCAGTCTGTAGGATGCCAAGTATAGTGACAAGGCTTTGAAGTGGTCCATTTAGGACATATTGTTTAGATCCTGTATCCTTTTAGTAAGGTATTTCTCTGGGCATTCCAGTTGTTGCTTATGTCTGGACAGATTTATATTCAATGACTGATCTAAAGAGGGAAAAATAAAGAGGGACAATGACATCTCTAGATCTAGATGCAATCCCTTTGTTTAAAGGATATGCAATATAGAAGAACTTTCTTATGACAATGGACACATGTTGGTCGAAAGTTAGGTTACTGTCCACATAAGTTTCCAAATCCTGAAAAACTGGATCACCTCAATTTGAAAATTCCTTGGAGCAGATAACTTCCCAAAGGATAAAATAATGAATTTTTGACATTAAGTTTGAGTCCATGATTCTGCCATCAGTTATTTGTTTGGGACAAACCTTTCTGCAGGATGGCTGAGTCATTGGGGATACAAGGACTGCTTCTAGCTTGCAGTCATCTGCAAATTGAGTGAGGTAGAGCACTTTTGTTTTGGATTTTTACTTCAGAAATGTAGATGCCAAACAGGAGAGGTCCCAGAGCCAAACCCTGGGGAACTCCAGTGGTGATTGGTCTCTTTGTGGAGTTAGCTTTCCCTATTCTGATTTCCTGTGTCCTACCTTTGAGACAGTTGGCAATCTAGCAGGTGATATACATGTTTATTCCCAGTTTATTTAGCTTTTCTACTATGCTTGAGTAGGGGATTATGTCATAAGTTTTGGCCAGGTCGAGGCATGTGGTATGTACCATTTTTTTACCTTCATCCATTGCTTTCCTGGCCTTTGTAATAAAATCCACCAGGTTGAGTAAGCATGACCTACCCTTGATTAATCCAAACTGAGACAGGTCCAGTGTTTGGAGGTTCCTTGTGTCTGTACTGATTAATTCCATGATAAGTCTTTCCATGTTTTTGCTTATGAGGCTGGTCAGAATTATGGATTTGCAATTGCCTGGGGCTGTGGAAGATCCTTCATTATGCAGGGGAATGACAGTATCTGTCTTCCATTCACTTGGTACAAAACCTGCATGGAGACTGAGGTTGAACAGAGTTGTTAGGGGGAGATGGCTAAATCCTGCATTTTGCTATTTAGGATGCAAGCAGGAATATGATTAGAACCCATTGACACATTACTTGTAACTTTTGATAGTTCTTTTAGGACTTGGTCATGTGTGATAGTTAGAGATGAGTTGGTTTCAGGTATATCTGGTGAGATATACAGAAGGCAGAGAGGGATAAAGTTTATGTTGAATTTATTGACCAGTAGGTTCTTTATATCTTCAAACTCAGCATAGGTAATATCCATCACAATCACCTCAGCTCATTGCTGCCTGCATTATGCTTCTGAGATTGCAAACATAAATAACAAAGGTCTTGTGATTGTCTTTGGTTTGGGTAGCTATTTTTGGTGGATTTTATTAAACTCCTGAATTGTTTGTTTATTTGAGGGATGAGGTATCTATTATTCTGTGAATTATTCTTCTTACAATTTAGTCAAAATTCTCTTCCTTTTATTGTAAAGCTTGTTGACATTATGCTTACACCACAGGGGTGTTTATGGGGTCTGCACTGTGCTTGTTCTACATGGTACAACTGTATCTATGGAGCTGTTTACATACTGCTACAGTGAGGTGGTTTATATTTCTAAAGAGTCAGTGAAATTAATTGGTACTGGTGGGGAGTTGAGGCTTATCAATGTATCAGTTATGAGTGGGTAGTCTGCCTTACAGAAAATTTTAAAGGTACCTGGAGTGAAGGGAGTCTCCAGTTTCAATTTCATTTAAAAAGAGACAGCTTTAAGGTCACAGCTAACAAATGATGGAGATACACAAGAGATGATACAAGATGCTCCCATATTAGTATGGACAAGACCCAAGATTTTGTTCTTCTTCCTAGTTGGTACTCTCAATAGTTGTTAAAATTCCTGTTTTGCATCAAGCACAGAAATGAATGAAACTTCAAGACAAAGGTCCCAGACCAAAAACAGTTAATTTTTACACATAATTCTACTTAAGGAGGTAGAAGGGCAGTACAATGTTGAAACAATTTTCAGATTTTGCAGTACTTCACAATTCTCCCACAACTGCAAATGAAGCTACTAAACTAAGGTCCCGGAACAAGTTTAAAAAATGCTAACAGTTTTATTTTTTGCTAAAACATGAAAAAAAACACAGAAAAGTACAAATAAAAGTATCACCACACAGATATTCCCTTTAACTTAGTTCATTTGACTTCTCAGAGACCTGAAATAGTGAAAATAATTCAGGCTGTGAATTCCCAGTTACCACATAAATCAGAAATTGTGCAGATCGATGATGCATTTTCAGTTGTTTGGTCCATTTACTTGGAGTTTATTTTTCTAGACAGACAATCTTTCCCAGTAGTGTATCTGTCAAGTAAAGTTCCAGTATCTCTATGGTGTAGAACGAAGAATGAACTAAATGGCATGGTGTGTTTAAGTACGAATAAATTACAGCTTGAACTTGCCTAATGGGTTTGCATATAGTTACTGTCATCAAACCAGAATTTTATTTATTTTTAAGATCAACAAGATATTAACATAGTTGTAAAATGACAGCCATGTTACCTTGATACAAATGAAGAAGTGGTGCATTCCATGCCAGGAGAAATGTAATTTTCTTTGCTTGAAGCAAAACAGGGATTTTAGCAAATTGAGCTTAATGACGAAAGTTTCTGTCTGTTTAATATCCATAAGGAATTGTAAGAAATCCAGTCAACAAAAGGTTGTCACAAGAAGTTTTTAGGAGAGCCACTGCAGAGATAATCAAGGGGATTAATTGTTTTATTAATATAGCAAATGGCGTAGTAGTATGGCATCAGACCAATAAATAAACAAGAGCAGGATGTAAAACTGAATTACTGAAAAGATTGAGAAAGAATACCCTCAGGCTAAATAAAAGTGCAATATCTGTGTTACAGATGCCTTATCTTCTGAAGGTTTGAAACCAGAAAGCAAGAAAATGACACCAGTAATATAAATGCCTCCTCCAGAGGACAAACAAGCTCTCATGAGACTTTTTGGAATGAGATGTAGCATCATTCAAACTTTATTTTAAATATGTCAGATATAAATTTGCCATGAAGAAAATTGTTCAGCATGATGTGGGATGATACTGATGTACAGAACAAAAGTTCTTAAGTGCCTACACTGAAATATTTCAATTTGAATACATTAATTGAGTTACAAGTACATGTCAGTCAGAACTGAATTGGTGCAGTGATTTAAAAAGAATATAAAATAGTAGATTATGGATCTAGATCCCTTATGGAATTCAAAAAAGGTATACTCAGTGTGAAAAAAGTTGCTTGGCATAATATTTGGTTATGAAAACCTCATGAATTTATAATGAAAAAGTATTGGCTGAAACACACGATAAGTCATTATGTACTATTTTTAAGAAGATGTTGTACAAAGTGACATTTAGACCAAAGAAGTTTGTTAGAAATACAGACATTACTTAGTTCTTAAGAATAATCAAAAAAGATTCATCTAACAGATATGGTGAGCAGTTTATATATGAGAGTGGAAGATTTGTTTAGGGATATACTAGAAGTTAACAGCTCATTCCACAGTTGTCTATGACTGAAGAAAAGCTTAAATAAATTAAAAATGTACTGAGAATGATCTGAAAATTCAGATGCTTACAAACTCCAATGCAACCTCCTGATTAGATTATACTGTGTCTAGTAGGATGAACCTGGTTAAAGATAAGTTTAGAAGAGGTTACATTACTTCATAGGTTATTACTAGTTAATTTATCAGGTAGATAATTTGTAACATAGCCACAGCAATTCCTAACTTTACAACCCGAAAAGATGACCTTCTGTCTATTATGATGAACTTGGTTAAAGATAAGTTTAGAAGAGCTTGCATTGGTTCAAAGGTTATTACTAGGCAATTGATCAGGTAATTCATTTGTAACATAGTCACTGCAATTCCCAAGGGTAAATATTGAAAAGATAGCCTTGTGTTTCTTCAGATGAACTTAGTTAAAGATACGTTTAGAAGAGGTTACATTGGTCCATGGGTTATTACTAGGCAATTGTTTGGGCAGATCATTTGTAACATAGCATTCTTAAGGCCATACCTCAAAAAGATGACCTTGTGTTTAGTGGCATGCACTTGGTTAAAGATAAGTTTAAAAGAGGTTGCTTTGGTTCATAGAGTATTACTAGACAAATTGATTGTGTAGATCATTAGTAATACAGCCAATAGAATTCCAAATCCACATCTCAAAAAGATGATATTGTGTGGGATGAACCTGGATAAAGATAAGTTTAGAAGAGGTTGCAGTGGTTCATAGGTTCATAGATTGTTACAAGGCAATTGATGTGGTAGCCCATTTGTAACCTAGGCTCGGCAGTTCCCTCTACCTACTATCCCTTTCCACAGAGTGTTTTTGGGATGAGACCAGGGCTGTATTTGTGGTTACCCAACCATATTTGTACAGTACAGTGTATACATGTGTACAGTATTATACAGTATACAGCTTTACAGTTGACTTACTAAAATTTGTTTGACTGCTGTAATGAAAAAATGTCTGATTTAATTAATATTAAGCCATGGCTTATAAATTAGCACTAAATTGTACTTATTTATTTACATTTTTGTTAACTGAATGAGTTCTGCTAGTCAAACTTTTCTCAGGGAAATTATGAAGTGTAATTCATATTGACTGGGTAATCTGGGTAGGGCACGGGGGAAATTCCCTTCTGTTTTTGTTAAGTGCAATGGAACAGTAGAATCCTTTAAATCCATATGTGCTATAACCAAATAAAGCAGATGGGAACTTGATTTAATGTATCATCAAATGATGTTATTTTATGAGTGCAATATATTTATCATGCTCACTTTCGTTCCAAAATGTCAACTTTTTTGCAGTACTCTGAAAAAGATACCTTCTCCATCTTGCTAGAAAGTACAAAGGACTTATCTTTGATGCTAGGAAGATCAGAGAGCTGTTGGTTCTGTCTTCATACTAGCTACTTGGATTCATGATCTAAAGCTCACATTACAGCAATCACAGCAAATGATTTTGATTCAAATGGAAGAATGGTGGTGAATAGGAAGCCACAGGTGTCAGTACTGGACTGGAATATTTTAATGCTTACATAAACAATACTGCAAAAGGACTGGAAAAAAGGATTCTCTTGCCAGTGATGACAGAAAGGTATGGAACATCACTGTTAGAAAAAATGAGCACAAAGAATGAAAAGAGACTTGTCAAGATTGGGTCTAAGGTCTGAAATGTGCTAGCTAAAATTCAGCTAAAAGAAATGCAAAGCAATGTGTCTGGGAAGCAAACATCAGGAAACAAGTTAATGCAGAATGAAAGGGACCTGAGAATAAACATAAAATATTATCTAAATATGAATGAGCATTATGAGAAATAGAGAACATCAAAACAGAAAACAAGACTGAATGGAATGAGGCATCAGCAGTGAAAAAAATATCTGACAGAGCAGGCAACAAAATGCCACACAGTCTATTCCACAAGCTGCATATAAGAGAGTGAGTAAGATAACCTAATACACAGAGTGTTGAAGAAAGAAGACAGGTAAGGGAAACAAGATGAAAAAAATTAGCTAGTTACAATCTTTTGAAAAGAGATGAGAAAAACACATTAACAGTAGTTAAATATATCGTTTAGATGACTTTGACTCAAGTGGGGGCAGGAAGAGTATCGTATGTTATTCATACTGATCACTGCTCCGGTAGCTTTACAAGTTGATATGTAGGTTATATCTCGCCAAGGATATGAAAGCTGGCTAGCTTCCAAAGCTTTAGGGTGTCTTCCATGCACCCAAACTGGCAGGCAGCTCAAGTGAATTTGACTAAAAGACAAGTTTGGGTGCAAATCCCTTCACAGCTTTACTGCCACCAAAGAGTATGTTCCTCTGAGGCATTTGAGGCTCAATCATTAGCTTCTACTTTTCTTTGGGGGAAAAAAAAAACTTTCCTTTTCTTTAATTTATTGTAGAGTTATTATTTTCATCTTCAGAACCAGTTCCTCCTTCCCAAGTGGAGAAGGGGTTTTATTAAAGGATATTCTTAGTGCCAAAGAAAGAGAAAATGCTTGGAGTCTAATTCTGGCTCTTTCTTTCCTAAACCTGTTTGTGATAGTTTCCAGATTAAAAATAATGTAATTTCACAACATGTTACTTCTTCCTCTTAAAATTTTCCTGGTAACACTAGACTTAAATGATGTTTGACATCACATCCTTATTTATCGAGACTTTAGACTTTTCTTAAGGTTTAAGTGTGTCTGAATCACATTATCAGTTATCTGCCTTACCCTTTGGACTATCCACTGCACCAAGAGTGCTTACAGTGTGTCTGCTTCAGTTATAATACATTGCAGGTTAAACTGTATCCACATTTTTCCACATTTGGATGACTTCCTTATCTTTGCAGTCTTTTTCACAATGTCAGGAATCTCTGTCTTGGGTGACAGATCTCTTGCACAAGCTGGGATTCTAAGAGAACACTCAAAGTCTTTCTTGACTCCCTCACACAGGATTGTGCACCTGGCATGTCAGCTAGACACCGAGCTTTTATTCCACAGGAAAAAATATATCTTTATTTAGATCTATTTGTAAGGTTTTCCACCCAGACTTGTGTCAGTGTGAGGGAATACCACATGATTTTGAGCCTCATGATTCTAATGATACCCCTAGCAAGACACCACTTGAGAAAGACAAAGTGTTATCTAACATCTCTTTGGTCCCAGCATCTACACCCTTTATCTTTTCAGATCTCAGTACTGGGGTTTGTAAGAAGAAAAATGTTTTTGTAGAGGCAACAGATATCCTTAAATCCAGATCTCCCCTTCTCCTTCCCTGCTCCAAAGCAGTCAGTCACCACAGATGCTTCAGACCTTGCTTTCAGTACAATTTTGGTAGAAATAAAAGTGCAGGGGATGTGGGATACCAAGAATAGATGTAGGCACAGAAATATCTAGATTATGCAGGCCCTGATCAAAGTATTTAACTCTCTGAACCATCTTTGGTCCCTGGGACCTCTCCAAGTGGTTACAGTCAATATCACAGAAACTGTGGTACATCAACAAGCAATGGGGGATCAGGTTGTTCCCCTTTGCTGACTAGCAATGTTGGTTTGGGATATAATGTCATGGCACAGACTCACTCTACAGGTATCCTACATTCCTTCAGAGCAAAATTGTGTGGCAGACAAGCTGAGCAGGACCAGAGCAGACCCTCATGAATGGAAACTAGTTTACGGAGTCCATCCAACTGTGAAGAGTTCCTCAAGTAGACCTCTTTACTCCATTCTGAACAATCAGCTGGCAAAATTCTGTTCCAGGACTCCATGCAAGAAGGCCTGGAAAACAGATACCTTTTCTTTGGACAGGATTGTTTCTGTATATCTTTCTACCCTTTCCACTAATATTCAGGGTACTTCTGAAGATTCAGAAGGAATACTCCAAGATCATTGTGGTGACTCCCTTCTGGCCCAGGCAACTGAGGTTCTCCCTTCTTTTGAAAATGGCCAGGGGCAATTACCACAAGCTTCCTCAAAGAATGGATCCACTCACACAAGAACAGGGGTGTTTGATACATCCTGACATCAATTATCTTCAGTTGCCTACCTGGATGATAGGGTTTTAATTCCTTTTATACACCTGTTTTCTGAGGATGTTCAGCAGGTACTAATAGAGGCAAGAAAGCCTGCTACTAGAAATGCATATATTAGCAAATGGAAAAGATTTTCAAGTCTTGCCAACAACATAGCCACCATCCATTCAGGGATAGCCATTCTCTGGTTTTATAATACTTGTGTGAGTTACTTTCCTATGGCTTTTCTTGTTCCTCAATCAAGGTTCACATATCCAGCATTTCAGCATGTTTGCCCATGAAGCCTCCAATTTCAAGGCAGTCTCACATCAAAATGTTCTTGAAAGGGGTTTGCATAAGAGAACGCCAATTAACCTGGTGGCTGCTCTTTGAGATCTTAATTTTGTGTTAGAGAAGCAACACTTGCACTGCATAAACCAGTTAATTTGGCTGACCTGAGGTTCTTAACATGGAAACAGATTAACTGATTGTTTTGACCTTTGCGAGAAGGGTATCCCTGAGTTGCAAGCTCTTATCATGAGTCTATCCTACCTCATTTTCCATAGGGACAGGGTTTCTTTGTGAACTAATCCTTCTTTCATGTCTAAAGTGATATCCAAATTTACTTTAAGCCAAACAATCCATCTCCCCATTTTCTTTCCTGAACCTAAAAATGAGGGAAAAAGAATACTCCATACCCCAGATGCCCACAGAAAACACAGATACTATCTTGACAGAACTAAATCTTTCAGATCTTCTGATCAATTGTTGATTTCTTGTGAAGATAAGAAGGGACAACCTGAGTCAAAGCAGACTGTTGTCTAAGGCTATTAGCTTTTGTTATATGTAACATGACAAATGAATTCCAGGCAGAGCCAAGCCCCACTCTACCAGGGCCTTGGCTTCATCAATGGCTTTTTGTAATGGGATGGATTCTAGAAGCATTCTAGAAGATGCTACTTGGTCCTATGTACATACTTTTACAAAGCACTATAAACTTCTATTCCTTCTCCACGTACAGATCAAGCTTTGCTAGAACCATTTTCCCAGGGGGTTCTAGGCCCTTCTCCTTCCACCTCCCAAATATGGTTAGCTATGGCAACCTACCCATATAGCTAAAGCTACTGCAGGAGTGACAAGTATGAAGAACATAGTACAGTTGCATAAGTTGAACTTACCATAAGAGTAGACGTTTGAATGATCATTGCTGCAGTAGCTGCTCCATCCCTCCCTCCCCTTACTTTTTGGTGTGTTTTTATGCCAGGGTGTATACATTTATTTTTTGTTATTTCTAGCTTTGTCTTTCAAGGCTCAGCCTCCATCCCGCTCCTGCATTGCACCAAAATTTGTATTTTATTCAGCTCAGCTGGAACAGCTTGACAGTTTGGAAGGTGCCTGATGCTTTGGAAGTTGGCCAGCTGTTTTATCCTTGGTAGGATATAGCCCATATAGCTAAGGCTACTACAGCAGTAATCTTTCGAATATTTACTGTTATGGCAAGTTTAACTTATACAACTGTACTTTTCACACACAGGCTGGTGAATGATTAGGACAGCCTTCAAGAAGCAGTATGTTTAGTACAGTTATGGAATGACAGACTGCCTAGACAAAACTAAGGCAAATTTTGTGATGTCTAGGAACAAGAACAACAGACATTGGTTAAGTATAATCTGCACCTTATCCAATAGCTTTTAGAAATGGCAGACTGGGTGGGCCTAACAATCTTTAACTTCCAAAAAAAAAATATATATATATATATATATATATATATATATATATATATATATATATATATATATATATATTTACACACACACACACACACACACACATATATATATATATATATATATATATATATATATATATATATATATATATATATATGTTCCCTTCAGAATTTCAAACTACTGAAATACCGAATTTCAGTAGCCCAAGACCAGAAGGAAGAAAGTGCAGAATACCAAAACCCCAGAAGCACGAAGTTCAAAATCCCGAAGTTCAGAGATTTTGAATTAGCAGTTCTGGTGTTGCGGTGTGTGAATGGGTGGTTGGAGATGTAGGTAAGTGTTTGTGTTTTACAGGTTTTGGATAGGGGCTTTAGTGTGTGTCTGTGTGTTTTGTTAGTGTGACGTGTGTCTGCGAGGGGAATGTAGCTTGTGTGGTGGTGTTTTTGTGTGTTTGTGTACTGCGACCTTGGAGTTAGTATATTTAAGTATGTGGGTGTGGGGGGTGCAGGGGGGCTTGCCTCCTGATTGTATGTAGGGTAGGTGTTTGTGTATGTGATGGGAGGTGTATGTTTGTGTTTGTGTCTTCGGTATGTTTAGTGTAGAAGTCACGATTTTAAGTTTTGCGCTTCTGGGATTTGGAGTTTATGGATTTTTGGCTTCATGGTCTCGAGATACTGAAATTCAAGATTTCAGTATTTCGAGATTACGAAGTGAATATATATATATATATATATATATATATATATATATATATATATAAATATATATGTGTGTGTGTGTGTGTGTGTGTGTGTGTGTGTGTGTGTGTGTGTGTGTGTGTAAAAGAACAGTTCCTTGTAGTGAGATGTAAAGGTTTTCTGGCTTTACGGGATATGATGTCTCCCCCCATAAGGAAAAACATTAATTCACAGGGAAATCTGGTACTTCTTCAGCATCGAAGATGATGGCTGAGTCTCCTTAAAACCAAGAATAAAATAACCATGATCTGTAGCCAATCACAGTTGAGACTTCAAAGTAATTAAGCACTTTTAACTTGTTTAGAAATCAAATACTACTTTTTTAAAAAATAAAAAAATATTAAACAGATGACTGCTTTTGCCCTTAACAGAGTTTAACAGTACCATACATGTATATGTTTTAATAATTCTATAAACGTTTGGAGTGGAAGTAGATTTTCTAGTAATAACTTAGACAGAAAAAGTATTTTGGATGACATATAAACTGTGGGAAAGAGAAGACATATCAATGCACTCAAAGCATGAAGTATGGTAAGTGCATAGCAATCCCTGTGGGCAATTTCTCAGACACAGGCAGGAGACTATAGGGAATTACATAAGGCATCAGCGGTGCTAAATAAAAAGCAGTAATCATGAAAACTCTGGCCAGTTTTGGAGAACAGTGACTCATGACTGGTGAGAGAGAGATGTGGGAATCCTGTACTGGAAAATAATGAAGAAATAAGTGACAGAGGTGAAACTAGATGTTACCCCTCCATATATGACTCCGACTTCTTGTAATGTAATGAATCAGTACAGTAAATTACTGAAAAATCCCCATTACTCCTGAAGAAACATTGCTAAACAAATCCAGAAGTACATACCACTTCATGCATGTCTTCAGTCCTGCGTGTACTTACTGTGCCCCAAATTCTCATAGTCTACCTGACCTTTCCCTCCTGGACTTCATACTGAAACTGTTCCACCTAGCATATGGCACATATAGCACCCCTAAACTTATGTATGTCAGACATCCATCTCCATCCACAGTGGAACAATTCCAGTATCTTATAGCTTGTCAAAAACATGCAAGTGGATAGAGGTTCAGTAAAAGCAGGTAGAAGCTCATGGGTTCATAGGTACTTAGTTGGTTATTGATCTGTGAGGATGTTAAGAAGCCTATCCTTACATATCCATGGTTGTTTTAGCCCTTATATTTTGCATACAAATAACACAAAGAAGGGCAGAACAAGGATATGTTGAGACATTTACATGTTATCAGTATCTGTGAAGGTCAAGGGTGCTAAACTGGTGATGACTTTGGAGTTACCCATCCAGTTATTCACATTATGTCTGTACAGAGTTAGAGAAGTACTTTGCTTTATGCGAAGTGTAAGACAACTTCAAGAAGGCAGAATTCTCTGGGATACATAGCTATCCCTCCAACATGTTCTATTTATGTTGTAGAAGAGACAGATATCCCTTGATTGGGTGCTTATGCCACTGCTGGACTTGCAAATGTGTAGTAGATCTAACAGTATATGGTCTTCTGAGGTTCTATACGAGGCAAAGGTCATTTGTAATTAGTATGTATGATACTGAGAAAAGGCACATGGATTTGAGACAATTAACATAGTTTTTATGATTTAACCTCTTCATTTTCTTAATGAGAAAGCATTGTGGTTATTCCAGTTGTGACAAGTGTTTGGACAAGTCCATACTGAAAGGGACATTTTACTCAATGACTTGCCTAATGACTGTACAGTGGAATGATTACATTCCTGGAACCAGATAGTCTATCTTTAGATAAGCTGTGTGATGAAAGCAAACTTCTTTACAGTAGTGAATTTGTGGTAATCAAAAAACAATTTATTGTCAATATAAGTTCCTAGATCCCTGTGTATGGGATCAATGTTCAGGGATATGTTGTGAATGTGATAATTGCATGGGAAATAATGCTGGCCAAAGAAAATAATTATATGTTTGTTGGCATTTATTTTTAGTCCAAGGTTTTGGCACCAGCTTTTTGTTGTGAGAAGCCCTCTTGAAGGATTGTGGCGTCCTATGGGAAGTTAAGTAGGCAGCATTTGCCCTTAATGAATCTGAACTAGGTTGGGTTGAGAATTTGTAGGCTACCTATATCCTTTAATTCCATAGTGATCCTTTCCATAGCATTATAGAGGCTGGTCAGGCAAATTCAACCACATAAAAGTAGTGTTCTTGGCCTTAGATACCATCTTGAGACCTTGATCTTGGGAGATTTGGGGGTGTAGATGCAGGTATGCCATCTGAGAGTATTGGAGGGAAGAGGATGTGAAGTTTGAGCTAAATTAGTCTGCTAATAGATTAGCAAAGTCCTCTGGGTGTGAGCATGTGATATCATTTTCTATTTGCTCTGCAGTGTTGGCCATTGTTTCTGAGATTTTTAATATAGTTAAAGAAGGCTTTGTGTTATCCTTCACTTAGATAGCTATTTTTCCGTATTTTATTTCTTAGTAAATTGTGTTTCATACAATTACTGACATAATATTGCCCATAGTTCATTCCCTATCATTGGTTTAACTTTACCAAAGGGTCCTTTTTGTATGTTGGTTAATGAAGTGTGTGTGTGTGTGTGTGTGTGTGTGTGTGTGTGTGTGTGTGTGTGTGTGTGTGTGTGTGTGTGTGTGTAGTATCACACAACCATGTCAACCAAATAATCTTTTAATACTTTTCTGTGTTTTTACATTAATTTTGGCTATTATGTGTTCATTTTCAGACATCCTGTTTGATGTATTACTTAGATTTTTTTTAAGAATATTACTTAATTACATTACAGCTACTTCAATTTCCACCACTTAATAACAGAAATCATCTTTACTTGTACACATCTCAAACTGCCCAAACATCTTAGCATAATATAATAATTTGATGCCAATCTAAAGAATTCACATCATTATTATTATTATAATCATTATTATTAGTAGTAGTATTATAAAACCTCACTATACATTTGTCTTTTTAGAATGTCTGTGAAAAATAACAAGCTTTCAAGCCATCATAGGTATACATGTGCTGCAGTATAGTGATGAATGTATATGTTGACAATATGAATACTTTATAAAGCAAATAAAAGAAAGCACATTTGTTCTATGAAACACAACATACAGTGTTATAGAAACAGGCTAATAGGATAACTGAAGAGTTAGAACTTTCCTCATATATATTCTCTATGTAGCCTTTAATCGACACTCTTTTGTTTGTTTTGACAAAGGATCTTATCTTGCAGTGTGAATGTGTTGGGACTATTATTACTCTAAATAAAAGCCTTATAGTCCTTTCTTCCACTTGTTCAGTAACACCAGAGTAGCAGAGCAAATTTAATCGACAAATGCAGCATTGGGCAGAGCCTTCTGAGACCCTTCCCTTTTTCATAATGCTGTTATCTCCCTTTCCTTGTGTTGGGAATGCAAAAATATCACAAAAAAAGTCATTCTGAGTATATTCTCTGTGATAATTATTGTCAGAGTCGGAGATAAGTACACTACGTGATGTACTGTGTGTAAGAACTGGCTTACTGAATGCAAATAGAGTAGTGCTTCTGGATCTAAACAATAGTAGCCTAGACACAGGGGCCTGGCATTTTGCCACAGACAAGAGAGAGCTTTGATTTTTTGTGTTTTGATAAGTCACAATCTGGGTGCCTTTATCTTTGCTGTTATATTTAAAGATGACATTCTAGCCTTGCTTCCGTGCCTATTGTTTTGACCCTGATTATCTTCAAATGTTGTTGTTTAGTCAGACTCACTAGCTTAATGAAAGGTCTGCTCCCAATTTAAGGAAAATTATTTAAATGCAGAGTATCCTATACAGTGCGGCTTCAGAAAGAGCAAGGCAGTTAATCAAAAGTTAATTGTATAATTCTTATGCAGATGAGGGCCACTTGGAAATGAATCCCAGGCTGCGATTACTACAAAAGGGGAACTGTTTGGCAAATGCACCAGGGCCTTCACTCTAGTAAACAATCAGCTAAAGTTTAATTTGTGGTAAACAAAATGATGATACACCAGGGGTCTCCAAAGGAGAAAATAAAGAGAAAATAATTAAAAAAGAGCTTAAAAAATGCATATCTTTTATTTTGAGTTCCAGAAACTGTAAGAATGTTATCTGTATAAACTAGAAACTTAAGATGCAAACTACAACAATATAAATATGCAAAGCATGTGCATTGACACATCATATGCATATCATTTTAACTAACAGTTTTAACTGTAATCTGTAGTAAGCTTTAAAAAATACATCTTGTAGAAGCAAAATACAATGAGTACATTCTCTGCCTTGGCCTCTCCCTCTCTCTCTCTTGTAACAACGTACTTTTTTGCCAAAGTAGATCCCGTAGGGCAAATTAATGTACTGTGCAGCGTGCTTAAGCAGAAAAAGAAAAAAACATTCGGCTTTATTGTATATAATACAAAAAAGTGCAAGCAACGTCTACTATTTCCATAAATCCATGCCTGTCATCCTTACAAATTCTCACTGCAAACACTGTTTACTGTGCTGCTACTGTCTTTAATGTTACATTTCATTTTAGTTAATAATGATTCTCATTCTTTTGTATGGCTAAGATGCATACATTTTAAAACGCGGTTGCATCTTGCTCAGTGTGGTTAATTTCATTGTTTTGATTCACAATCCAGAGTTGTAAGGCTAGCATTATTATAAGGTGGCATATTACCCATCTGTGTAGTTTGCATTGTTTCTTTTCCTAACTGCAGCTGTATGTTCTCCATAAATGCATGCATGTCATCCTTACAAATTATCAACATTTCTCACAACAGCCCAGTTTCTACAGCACAATTCCTAGCTTTCTTAAAGGTTGACCCAGCTATTAATAGCAGGTTTTCCTTAATATTCTCCAATTTGTGCATGATGCATTTATAAAATCATGCATTTCTATGTAGACCTACCCCTCAAGATTGCACTCTGCCTGTAGCAGTCCTGGCAACATTATATTCCAGGGTCTATCCTAAGAATCATAGCTATCCAATACATGTCTGACTTGATTATAATATTCCCTAAGAGAATACCAGCATTATGTAATGACATCACTCTTTTACACATACCTTGGATGAATTCCTTGTGCATACTAGTACATAGTAATACCAGTACTGGGGTTTAAAGATGAAAAGCAGGATTGGTTCCACAAGTGGGGGCATGAGTGCAACAGAATGAAAAGTGCAACAGCAAACTTAGTAATTCAACAGGTAGCATTCACATCTTCAGTACAGAAAGCTGTAGGTTCTATTCCCACACAAGACAGCTGGATTCATTTTTCCAAAAATTTTTCTGCAGTACAGCATGGGAGGGGTTCTACAGTTTTGAGAGTACCATTCTTTGGATGAAACATTAAACTAAGGCTCCATCTGCCTGAGTTGGCAGTAGCTTGGGCTGATGTAAAAGATCCCATGACACTTATCATAAGAGTAGGGGAAGTTCCCCAGTGTCCTGCAAAAATGTCACCTTGTCAGTATTAATACCACCTCAGGTCCTCCCTGAAAAGAGACCATTAACCTAATGGCACTAATTTGGTCAACAAAGTATAAGTAAAATATGTGTAAAATAATTAAATATTACATTTCTGAGGTACATTAAGATACCAAAGTTAGATGTTTTGGTTGGATGGTTTCAAGCATGCAGTCTCCCTTCTCTATCCCAATAGCATCATGGGAAAAAATCTGTTTCTCATTTAAGTAGACATATGTGACTAAGATTCATACTACCTAGGAAAAAGAGCATAATTTATTTTCCACAGGGATACATATATGCAAACCATTCAGTCTGGTACACCAGAAGATGTTTAAAAACATTCACACAGGCACAGTTCCAAGGCACCAATCAGAACAGCCATATGAAGAGTTTTGGTTTATTTGCAAAGTATGCAATTATACAGCTGTGTAGAGAAAGAAAAGTAAAAAACATATCTTTGAATAGGACTTCTGCAATATACCAAGGGTATGGATTAGGACTGCCAAACAATATGGTCATGCTTACTAGTTATCTGATTTAAATATGTCATCGACAAAAACTGGCACAAATCGCCCTCCCCCATATTGTGCAATACTGTATCTCCAGTTGTGAACTAATAATGTCAAATCACAATAACACCTTAAGGAAAAGCAAATGGTTATGCCACTCTTGTAAACACCATTTCTTTATTCAGATGTTCATAAATCTTAAATCATTTAAGTAAATGTGTCTACTCAGAGCTACCCTGTCAAAATATAACCTCAGTTATCACTTCTTCTAAATTTAGAGACATACTACAAGGCCGTGCAGCTTAGATTAATATATTTTAGTCAGCACACAGAATATGTACCCAAATGTTGGTAATAATAGGATCACATGTGAGTATTTGAGCAGATCTAGGAAAGGAATATAAAGAACATTATACAGAGACTTGTATCTACAGAATTATTAAACAAGTCTTTATGTTAAACGAGTTATACCTTGGAAAAACACAATAACTACAAAGGCTTATATTGTATATAAGAAGAAGAAGAAAGAGAAGAAAATGTAATAAGCATTTGTAAAACAAAGACCAAAAAACACGATTTTGGAAGCAGATGATAAAAGGAGTTGTAATAAAATGGGATGAAGCTAGACCAACTTGTAGGTTATTGAATGCAGACAAACTTGCTCATACAGGCCTAATGTTCATGGAAGACATGAAAAGGTTGCATTGTAATTTATTAAACCACAAGCAGTAGATTTTTAATTGAGGACGGAGCAGAAATGGCAGGCCATGAAAGTGTAATAAGTAAAACACATAAGGTAATACTCAATTTGAGAAGACAATATAGTATAAAGATAAAAATAGCATGGAGAGGAGAATTAAATGAAGATATTACAGATTATTAGTGAAGGGAATATGTCTTAAACCTAGATATGCAACTAAATTGAGAGAATTTATAATTTTGCATGGAAGTATTTGCTTAAATGTGTTAATACCACTATAAAACATGAAAACAATGCTGCTGCAGACTGGGGGCATACATAGGAGATGTGATGGTTTAGAAAAATGTTCTTGAGAAAATATATTTTGGCTGTGTATGGAATTGTTTCAGTGCAAAAAATGATTTCAATAATATGCTATGCACTATATTTAGAAGAGAGCTTAACCTCGGTATACAGATGTTTTTGTAGAGTTGATGTAACATAACTTGTACTAAAGAAGTGAAAGGGTTGATATCTTTAGTGTTGATATTGGCTAAGAAAGGTATTACTATAAAATGGTAAACAAAAGACAAACCATCAAAATAGAGGTGAAGGAGATCATCACATAGATTACAATATGGAACTGAGAAGTATTACGTAATAGAAACAGAACTCAATAGTTTAGAAAATGGGTGACATGAGATTCTATAAAAGAAAATGAGTTTGAAGAGGACATTGACAAGTAACAAAGTACCTGAGGTGTGACGTCACTAGTCCAATTGTTAATATTTACAATATACTAGACACAAAACAATATGGTCCTTTTCTCAGATTATATTATAAATAATAAACTTGTGTTTTAACTTTTTGTTTTAGGAGCAATGTTGAATTAAACTTGAGATTAAGACTAGATATAATAGTTGATTGTGCTATCTGAATTTAGATGCTTGACAATGCTTAACAATGGTGAGTTACTGAAAGTTAAATGTAAGCACCGATTATCTGACATGATGCTAGTTTATTAGTATTGTATAAACATAACTGAAAAATGGTTGTATCAGCAATCATTTCTAAAATAAGAAGTGAACCATGCAGGTGAATTGCACAGTATGTAAACTGCAAAGGTGATAATCAATAAAGATTTGCTCTAGAGAAAAAAATGTATTTGTGACATGGGTTTTTGCATGCACTTAAGAAATTATCTTTAAACCTTGGAGATATCATGTCATTGGCTGGTCAGTTTTTACGTGATGCTATGTGATGAATGAGATCATTCATATCAATCCAGGCACTGATATCACATAAGTCACAGATACAGATTTTTTGCAAAAGTGCTGAAGATTATTGGATTCAGTAATGAGTTGGTTATACATCTGTCATGATTTACATGGTGGTTTTGATTGTGTTTTTAATTCACCTTTAAACAACTTCTGGTTGACCAAGTATGTTCCTTTGAATGAGGTTCTAATGTCCAGTGTTTTTGCCTTAACCCTATTTTGTACTTAGACTTTATTGTTTTGGTCAAGAAGGGTACAAGGAATTAAACTCCCTGCACAGGAGGGGTGTAGGTTTGCCCCCCTACTTCACACAGGATTGTGTGTTCAAGCACATTTGATGGACTTGGCTCAACTGTTCAGTATTTCCTTAGAGATTAATCGTTTTTGTAAACAATATTCATACACAGGATCTTTCAGGATGTTATTAAATCACTCTCTGAAGGGTTATCATCATAGAAATTATGAAGTTAAAGAGGCTATCGTAAATACTAAGAGCATCCAATTTAAGCTGCAATAATGTGTGTTCAGCCAGTACACAGGTCTTCATTAGCTCTATAAATACTGTACCAGTGACCAGGCTTTTATCCTTGTTAACATGAGCATCGATAGACTTACAAGTATCCACTACTGTACTAAAGTTAGGCTAAAACTTATACTCTACTGGGATAACAAACAGCTGGCTGTTGACATGTTTTCACTAATGGTTTATCCAGTAGTAAGAGAAACAAAAGAGTGTTGACATTAACAGTTAGCTGTTGACTGGTTTTCCCTAATAGTTTATCCAGTAATGAATTAAAACTAAAGAAGGTCCAAGCTCTTCAACTGGTCAAGATCCTTTGCTTTTGGTACTGGGGCTCCATATTGTCAGGATTATACCACTTATAATCGAAAGATGAAAAACATTTATTTATTTATTTATTTGTTTGTTTGATTTTGTTGACCAGGAAAGTCCACTGGGCTGAAATGAGCCCATTTTCAGTGAAGTCCTGGAGAGAAAACCTCCATAAACAGTATAAGAGAGCACAGAAATTTTGAACAAGTATTTACAAAGAATAGCAAACTCCATAAACAAATACAGGGTAAAATAAGTTTGTTAAACAAGTATTTACATGGAGTAGTTTGTTAAATAAGTGTTTACAAGGGTAACACTCTCCATAGACAAAGAATAGCAAGCTTCATAAACAAATACAGGGTAATAGAAATTTGTTAAACAAGTATTTACAAGGAGTAGAAGTTTTGAGAATAACAAATAAATAACTCACTTAGGACATTGTACAATTGTGTGGCTAGAAGTTATGAAAAGGATCCTTGACTCTTGGCAGGTATCCAGTGTAACAAGGGAATAAGTGAAGAGACAGGAGAGCTATGCAATTATATAGTTATTAAATACTTATTAGACAGATAGTCTATGTAATTAACCTATACAATAATGTAATAAGTGTAGTACAAAGCCTTAGAAACCCACATTTATTAAGTCTCTGGAAGTCACCTAATCATCATCAGCTTAATCCAGTCCAAAAATTGACTCACTCGGATGTACTCAGCTGAGTCTTGGGCCCGAAAAAATAAATAAATACATAAATAAATAAGCAACACCTACTTGGATAATCAATCTACAGCATACTTGGGAAGTTATACAGCCAAAACACAGTCAGACCAGTTAGTCCAAAAATAAAGTCATAGCTAAGTTGGTGATGCTTATAGTTAACATAAAGCTGGCTGCTTATCTGCTGATAGGAATCAAATTATTAAAAGGAAATTGAAATATTCTTGAATAGCCCTACAGGAAAATATTTTATATTTGGAATTTAGCAATGTTGATGGAGTTAAACGGAAGAACTAATACTTGTACATTGTTAGGGCATCAGACTATATTTCATTGAATAAAGGTATACATCATATCTGCCTATGCTAACACTCCTGTCAGTATGCAGTTATTATGTAGCATACTAAACAGATGACATCATAGTTAGTAACTGACAGAAGTTGAGAAATAGCAGCTGTATTCATGGACACGCCTTAAGTTGAGTATCAGAGATAATAAGAAGTAACTTCATAACAGATGTGCAGTTCATAAACAGAGTCATACAGCCTTCACTCCATAGTGCACTTAAGACAGAACTGAAGGGTGCAGAGTCAGTGAGCACAATGTAGGGTGTAGGAGTGAGAAGCCAATGTTATGGGGAGGGATGTATACACACCTGGATGCAATCCTGTCAAATGGGTGAAATATCAGCACACAACAAACTTGATTGTGAACCTATCATATGATAAAGTCAAAGAAAGGCACCCTGGCATCATTATGCATACATTACAACAAGGATGTAAATCCATTTTGCAGATACCGTCATGGACATCCATTCATGATTCTGTAAGCTGTTAGGTTGCAGGGCAGGAGCAGGCTGTGCAACCATTATGTGCCTAGTACACTCAGCAGCAAGACAGGCACAGAACACATGATCATAGAGACCAGCTAAGGCAAGCTGTATACCCCAGAAGAAATCTGCACCAGGGGCACTGTGCATCTGATCAAATATAGTCATTGGAAAGTAAGCACAAGGCAGGCAGCTGAGGGTTGCTTTCTGCTGTAAGAAGGCATATAATGGACCGCAGAGGCAAATAACGGGACAGGTAGTGCTCCAGGTGGATACTGTGCAAGACTCATTATAGTCAAATGGGGCTTTTACTCAACTGAATTCTATCATACTATGGAACCATGGGCATGACCTCCAGACATACAGTTACATATGAATGTACCCATTCACTAATATTTACAGTCACAAATTCTCACAGAGTTAACAGCATATATACGCACAGTGGCACAGCCAATAACCTTAAAATGTTTAATGCAAATAAAACAGAACGGTAAGCCCTTTCACACTTCAAAAAGTGCTTTTTCAGACCATACAACAAGAACAAATCAAATAAATATATAATGATGTCATCAATCTAATTAATTCAAACAATGTGTCTATTAGAAGAGTTTGTTTACATGTTACAAAGCAAATAACTACTTTGTCTGATCTCTGAACTGTGTGTGTCAGTAAATCAAGTAAACTCTGTTATGTAAGCTCCCTTGCCACTCTACATATGGGTTCTGCAAGATTAGCTTGCTTTTATGCAGTAGTGTATGCTCTATGTGACCCTGTTGTGGTGATATCTCTGAAATGCATTTCATTTTCTACAGGCCTTATTAATGAGCTCTAGCCCTATACAATAAGTAACCCTATTACAAATCCCACCCTAGGGTCATTGAGCAGTATTTGTTGGGATTTTTCACAACTCAGTAAATGAGATTTGACCTAGAAGAGAAAACATAGCCTGGCCTTTCACTACTCATCAGAAATAAGCTGAAATAAATCTGAATATCGCAGTTGCATGGGAGAATAAAAGAAAGAAGTGGGTTTTCCAACTGTTCCATAAAGTAAAACAAACATTAATTGTACATATAGTGCCATGTGTATGATATGACAATAAAGGCAGAAAAAGTGTCATATTTTTCTTAAATTGTGAGTAGGTCATCAAGGATCTTATAAAATTTAACTGCACGGCAAAGATTATATGCATAAACATTTGCATTAATTACACACACACAATCCCATAGAGACAGACAGACAGACAGATGGGGACACAGAGTGTAGCTATAAATTTCTTGGACATTAGGTCTGTCACATTATTTTCCAGATACTTTGCATTACTACCACCTCAATGATGTCATCAAAATAATAGATATGCTGGGGCATAATTTTAATGAAGTGTCTTTTTTATATTTTCTTGAGCAAGCATGCATTTGTGGGAGGTGCAAGAAGATGATTTATTTATCATTTAAACATGCATGTCCTTTGGTATTTTAAAATATAATCAGAAATCTACACATACTTTTGTTACAGAGTTTCTAAAGCCCATATTAGATGGTGATTATAACTCACTGTCGACTAAGTTCATAGTTCCATGTGGACTTATAACGTTATTCGTGTTTCAACAGCTAAATACTATGACATCAGACTCTGAAATTTCATACATTGTCAAGGCCTTTAGGTAAGACAGCAGCAGATCAAGAAAGAGTAAATGTAAGGCAGTTTTGATAGAATGTAGTCAACCCTGACACTAAATTTCTTAAATGTCACTCAGGTTTTAAGATAAGTAGATTGAAATTCACACACTATTTCTAAAAGAAATATTCCACACACAAGATAACAGTGTACTATTTGAGAGATTAGTCATGATTAAGTCAGTGTGTTAGGATACTTGAAGCGAGTTATCCATTTTCAAATTAAACACTAGGAACGAGAGCTCTAAAAATATATTGCATGGGAGTCCATGAACCAGCTTATTGAATAAACCTGGAAAAGTTACAGTTTATTTTCAGAGAAAATGACAGATTCTAGAGTCCAAATGCTTAGTTACACCGAGTAAAACTGAACAAAATGTCTGCATTTCAGTTTAAATTACGCATCACCCATTCATTTGCTGGTATTGGCTTTATTTTACTCACCATTGTAGGGGAGTTAGACTCTGTCCAAGAAAGCAATGCATTTAAGACAGAGAACCAATTCTGAATGGGACAGTATTTAATTTTTGTAGGATGCATACACATACACAGAAACACACACACACTCAATTAGACATTCCTACTTAAATTTTTTTGATCACCAATTCACCTATCTATGGGATGTGGAAAGAAAGATGACACCCTGATGAAAATTTACAAAGACACATGGACAATATGCAGACTCTGCACAGACAACAACCCAGGCATGACCTGACATGGATAAGTAAGTATGTGAGGCAGCTACACTAACTGTAGCACCCTTGTGCCATCCTTAAAGTATAAGCAAATTAATCTAATATGCAAATGTTGCTGCTCAGTGGACATTTAACATTTCACAGACAATCTCTTACCATGGATTACTGTTTTTCAAGACGTTTATGTAGACGAAATGTTATATTCATGTTTGGAGACTAGGATATGCCTCATTAATGCTGTTACCAATCTCCTACCCATAATGTTACTTTTTTAGTGTACATTTCATAAACTTCTCAAACTAAAGCTCTTTCTCACTGTATGTGAAATACGTTTATAGCCTTGATGTCAATCTTATGACCTATATGCTTATAATAAGATCCATAACCCTATGCTCATACTGTAATGTGTGTGTGTGTGTGTGTGTGTGTGTGTGTGTGTGTGTGTGTGTGTGTGTGTGTGTGTGTGTGTGTATATATATATATATATATATATATATATATATATATGCTTCTACTTTGTTTTGTTTAATCTCATTTCACTGAATTTCATTTCACCCCTACCATTTCGCTGAAAGCTCAAATTACTGAAAACTCATTTCACTGAATCTCATTTCACTGAACTGCATTTAGTATATATGGCACTGTGTAGAGTACTATAAGGCAAGTAAAAGGTATATGCACTTTTGCCCACTGTAGTGCGATCCTGGAGTTAGTATATATAATTGGGGGGGGGGGGTTGGGGGCACAGACTCC